>NC_092122.1:8689283-8838238 GCF_045679555.1 Salvelinus alpinus
GGAAAGACAGGCAGTCAAACTGTCAGGCGTAAGCGCTGAGACGGAACAAAGAGGAACAGTGGAGACAATTACATTGGCGCTGTGGAGTGACGAGAGGCATCGCACAGCAACACACCACGGATGGGGGGAGAAGGGATACACCGTATACATGATAAACAACTGTGCTGTAGGTGTATATCACTACCCATAACACCACTCTGGTACTGATCAATGATAAACAGGTGTGAATGAAGAACAAACAGTGGGAGGTATATGAACACAGAATGTAAATGCGCGAACAGCTTCACTACGTAACTAAATATTGATCAATGTCCCCACTGCTTTCATAAACAGTGCAAGGGAATGATCAATTTGATCAATGAGTAATGTGGCTAATGCCATTACTACTATCAGTGATGCATCAAGAGAGTCACATTTCCCTAAGTGGTCCTCATGTACTGGACAAAATTATAAACGCAACATGCAAAAATGTCATTGATTTTACTGAGTTACAGTTCTTATGAGGAAATCAGTCAATTGAAATAAATTAATTATGGATTTCACATGACTGGGAATACAGATATGCATCTGTTTGTCATAGACACCTTTAAAAAAAAATGGGCCTCACAATTCGTCAGGGTATTTTTGTGTATTCAAATTGGCATCGATAAAATGGAATTGTGTTCTTTGACCATAGCATATGCCTGCTCATACCATAGTCCCACCACCACCATGAGGCACTTTGTTGACAACGTTGACATTAGCAAACCGCTCGCCCACACAATGCCATACATGTCTGTGGTTATGAGGCCGGTTGGACATACTGCCAAATTCTCTAAAATGACGTTGGAGGCGGCTTATGGTAGAGAAATGAACTTTTAATTATCTGGCAACAGCTCAGGTGGACATTCCTGCAGTCAGCATGCCAATTGCACGCTCACTCAAAGCTTGAGACATCTGTGGCATTGTGTTGTGTGACAAAACTGCACATTTTAGAGTGGCCTTTTATTGTCCCCGGCACAAGGTTCACCTGTGTAATGATCATGCGGTTTAATCAGCTTCCTGATATGCCAAACCTGTCAGGTGGATGGATTATTTTGACAAAGGAGAAATACTCATTAACAGGGATTTAAACAAATGTCGTGCACAACATTTGAGAGAAATAAGGTTTTTGTGTGTATTGAAAATGTATGGGATCTTTTATTTCAACTCATGAAACAGGGGAAACACTTTACATGTTGCATTTATATTTTTGTTCAGTGTAGTTCTGAAAACAGAAAAGGGCAGTGACACCCAAACCAAACATCTGTGCACAGCACTTGTCCTAAAAAGTTATAAAGAAACTGAGAACTCCAAGACTATGTAGTAAGGCTTAGTGGGAAAAGTTTAAATCATTTCAGATACGGAAACGTGTCCCCTCTCCATGAGCCATAAAACCCTTTTTTAACAGTATGTGATATCACCTGTCGTTACCAAGACTAACCTCAAGTCTTGTACTGCCATCTAGTGACCAATAGAGTCAATGACCATGCAGTGGTGGCGATGTCGAGAATCAGCATTACTTTGTCAGACTATGCAAGAGCAGAACGTAGGACACCTGTTGGGTGTACTACAAAGCAGGTTCAATGAGTTAGCCTGCTAACTTGGATAAACAACCAGAAATAATGATGGATTTTCTGGTTCTTTAAAAAAGCTAAACTTAGATATGTGCTTTTTGGTTGTTGAGTCAATTAGACCATGTCAATTTCAAGCATATCTTTTTTTTTTAAGTACAAGTTATTTCAGAATATTTAGGCAAGTTAGCTGGCTAACTCATTGAACCTGCTTTGTAGTATACCCCACAGGTCCCAGATCTGTTTGTGCTGTCTTGCCAACTGCTATTATCATTGGAGTTGGCAAGACAGCACAAACAGATCCCAAACCAGTCTATAAGAGACCCACACCTGCCCTCTCTCACCTTGGCCAGCATGGCGTTGAGCTGGGTCTGCGTGAGGGGGAAGAGGAAGGCCTCCACCACCTGTCTGAACTCCCCCTGGGTCACTGAGCCGCTCCCCTCAGGGTCCAGGGCCTTGAACGCTGCCCTCACATCCTCCAGTCTCTCCCCCAGCCTCCGGGGGAGCAGGGCCTTGATCTCCCCCAGGGACAGATGCTCATCTGGGGCTGACTGTACCGATGAGACTGGAGGACATGGAAGTGATTAGGAGTCTGTGTGGGGGACACTGTTTAGTGTGTTTGGTTTAGATGTGTTCCAGGGTTTTGCCCTTACGGTACATTATCATGTTAAGTTATGAGTAAGCTATGAGTTGAGAATTATATATGAATGAACTCACCTGAGTCTGACTGCAGTGCTGTCTTTCTGGGTTCCCCTGCTCCCTGTCCTTCTACAGGTGTGTATGGAGGTGTGTGTGTATATGAGTGTGAAGGGCCAGGTGTGTGTGTGATGCGCTGGGCGGTCCAGGGGCGCGGGGCGATGACCAGTCCTCGGGACATGAGGGTCAGGTCCCCCAGGCCCACAGGGGGGGTCCGTCTCATACCTTCTGGCTCCGGTGGAGCTGTGGGGACAGGGGAGAGAGAAGGGTGGTGCATACAGTACTCACTGGAGAGTTTTTGATGTGTGTGTGTGTGTGTGTGTGTGTGTGTGTGTGTGTGTGTGTGTGTGTGTGTGTGTGTGTGTGTGTGTGTGTGTGTGTGTGTGTGTGTGTGTGTGTGTGAAAGGTGAAACCCAGGTGACATAATTCGAGAGAGCAGGGTGTTCTGTCCCTGTGTCACATGAGGATTGTTTACAATGTCTTACTCTTCCCAACGCAAACACATCCTAAATCAACTCAAGGCTACTGTTGGACTGTGTGTTTAGATATCAGACACACATCATGTGGAGAACTTGTCTCAGTCAATCAAAGCAACAGCAACAGGAAACATTTTACATCAGGGATGAGAGCAGAATTTAAACATAAAAGGCAATTATTATTTTACTTCAAATGAACCTTTTCATAATTAGCATAAACTTTGAAGTCGCCCCAAGGTTAATCACAACATTTACATATTTGCCTCCTGCTTAGATTATTAAAAGGGCAGTTGTTTATTAAAATGTTTGTGTTGTTTTATGCAAATTATGTCACAAATGAATTTATGAATTAGTACTTGAATGGAAAGTACCGTTTGTAATTTAGAAATATCAAAATTAGTTCCTGTGATCTCTCCAATTGAAATGCGTGTTTGTTATAAATAAATGATTTGACTTTGCTTGATTAATTTAAAGCTGCAACTAAAAAAACATCCATTAAAAGGGGCAGGAAGAAATGTAGCCTACTACAATTAAGTTAAAACTATTCCTCTGATGTTCGTGCTCAATTATTGCGAATTGTTGCGCAATGCTATTAGTCCTTTTCATTCTATCATGTAGCATTAGGACAACTAATGTGGTTGCTGATTGAATGTTATAGTTACCCTCTTTCTTTATGTCATGTAGTTCTGGATAGATTGAAATTGTCTCTCTCTGACTCTGACCTACGTTCTCCCTCGGTTTCTTTGGAGTTGAGTAAAAGCGCAGGGGAACGCAGAGAACGCGTTATGGTTGCCATAGAGATGTATTGACACGGTTCTATAGTTCCTGACTCCTCCCGCTATTGTTTATGATTGGATGGAAGTTATGTCAGGAATTCCCTTCATGCCTTTGCCTCCACTTCAAGCTACATATTCTTCATCCAAAGTAGTAGACCCTCACGCAACAGTAAACACATCGAGTGGTTAGTGATAAGGACTATGGTGATACTGCAGATGCCTTCTGAAGTAATAATAATACATGTATTCAACTTCTATAGCGCTTTTTATTAAAAAAAGACTCTCAAAGCACTTGACAACGCAAAACGATCAAGAGTCAAATAAAGCAGCTCCAGTATATGATAAGAGGTTTGGACTACGAGTTTCAACCAGAGTTGAGCGTTTTGAGTATTCCAAGCCTCCAACAGATGGAGCAACAGTTGAGAGGGAACCACATGGTTTGAGCAGAGGGAGGTTGTCAACGGAAGTAACAACATTTATACTTTGACTCAATATTGCTCGTAAATAATGCAAGTGCATTGAAGACATCACACACACACAACACAATTGTCCTGAATACATAACTTTATTAATAAACCAGAAAGCAAGCATGTAAAGTACAATGCATTATGCCCAGGTTAGGACAACCCTACAAAAACCAAACAAACAGTACACCACATGACCCTTGTAGAGGTGGCCTGCAGCAGGATTGCCAACGGTTGTAAACAGAGAGAATGAGAGAAAAAGCTGACAAGAGAGGTTATTTCCCTTTTTGTTTATTGTCTATTCCACTTGGCAATGTAAACACATGTTTCTAAAGCCAATTGAATTGAATCGCTAGTGAGATACAGACTGAGTGAGAGAAACAGAGAGAGAGATACAGAGAGAGAAACACAGACAGAAGGAGAGAAACAGAGAGAGAGATACACAGAGAGAGAGAAACAGAGAGAGAAACAGAGAGAGAGAAACAGAGAGAGAGAGATACAGAGAGAGAGAGATACAGACAGAGTGAGAGATACAGAGTGAGAGAAACAGAGTGAGAGAAACAGAGAGAGAGAAACAGAGAGAGAGAAACAGAGAGAGAGATGCAGACAGAGTGAGAGAAACAGAGAGATAGAAACAGAAAGTTACAGACAGAGTGAGAGAGATGCAGATAGAGTGAGAGAAACAGAGATAGAAACAGAGAGTTACAGGCAGCGTGAGAGAAACAGAGAGAGAGATAGACAGTGAGAGAAACAGAGAGAGAAAAACAGAGAGCGATACAGACAGAGTGAGAGAAACAGAGAGAGAGGGAGATAGACAGTGAGAGAAACAGAGAGAGATACAGACAGAGTGAGAGAAACAGAGAGAGAGAAACAGAGAGAGATACAGACAGAGTGAGAGAAACAGAGAGAGAGAGATAGACAGTGAGAGAGAGAGAGAGAAACAGAGAGAGAGAGAGAGAGAAACAGAGAGATACAGACAGAGTGAGAGAAACAGAGAGAGAGAAACAGAGAGAGAAAGAGATACAGACAGTGAGAGAAACAGAGAGAGAGAGAGATACAGACAGAGTGAGAGAAACAGAGAGAGAGAGAGATACAGACAGAGTGAGAGAAACAGAGAGAGAGAAACAGAGAGAGATACAGAGTGAGAGAAACAGAGAGAGAGAAACAGAGAGAGAGAGATAGACAGTGAGAGAAACAGAGAGAGAGAGAGAGAAACAGAGAGAGAGAGAGAAACAGAGAGAGAGAGAGAGATACAGACAGAGTGAGAGAAACAGAGAGAGAGAGATAGACAGTGAGAGAAACAGAGAGAGAGAGAGATACAGACAGAGTGAGAGAAAGCAGATAACTGCGCCTGTGGGAAGGGTCTGTTGAGGTTGTTACATCCACATCAATTCCACAAACATTCACAAGTGTCCAGCAGAGCAGAGGGGTTGGGAGGGGAGGGTCTACTGGTCTGTCTGAGGGCATTTACAGCAGGAAGGAGGAGGAAGAGAAGTAAGCAATAGAAGAGAAAGGGGGCTCTGTTGACAAACATAGAGGGCAATGGTGTTTTGATGCCTAACCTTTGGGGAGGGATGGATACATCCACCTTTGGATCCTGAAGGGACATGTACTTGGGGGACAGAACACAGAGAATGCTGGTAACATGGAGGGATACTCTGTTGTCTCAGTGTGGTACATTAACTCTATAGGTGGCTATGGGTCTGAGGACAGAGGAAGGCATCACTTTAGCAGCATGAACAAACAGAACTGATATGAAAGGCAGTTGTGATGTGTTGTTTTTCTGATTTTGCTCACACACGAGCATGTACACACACACACACACACAAACACACACGCATTCACTTCAGCAAGAAAGGCTGATAAAAAAAGTCTAGTGCTGATTAAGCTAATGCCCATTGAAAGCCTTTTTGTAACAAACAAGCTATGTAATGTACTGAAAGTGAAAAACGTGTGCTAAAAGGAAGGACTAGGTAAAGTAGGAACTGACCTGGATACAGCCGAAACTGAACACTTGCTCTGTATCAAAGGGCAGTCATGGGTGGTCTCTATACTTGACTCTGAGCTGGACTTATGATTCCCCACCATAGCATTCATACAGCGTTTAAAAAACATAACACTGTCTCAACGTTAAGTGTTGAACGAGACGTGTAAGCTTCCTCTGTATAGGTTTGGTGACAGCGATTGATATATACATTATATCCAATACGTGATTGATTGATTGATGAAGAGAGGCAGAGGAGTGTACAGTGTTTTGGCAGCAGGAGGAGGAGTGTAGTCCGTGTTCGCGTCGTTGTGGTCAGTCGGTTCGGTCCTCACAGGCCGAAGTCAAAGGTCAGGTCAGACTTGCCCATCTTCTGTCTATACACCGTGTCAAACTTGTCATTCATAGACACGGTGAAGATGTCCTGCCACAGTCCCACGCGACCTGACAGAAGAAAGAGTCACATGATCATACATCACTGAGACAAACGGCCGAGAGGAATGGTCAGTAGTGTATATGAATGTTATCATTCTGAAACCTTCTTTATTGCATATTGATCAGCTCATAGGCTATCTATGCTTCCTTATGACTCCAAACCGTGTACAGCGAGGTCCATAATCACCTCGATAGAGATGAGCAAAAAACACTGAAATAAATCATTCAAATACGGAGCTATATTGTACGCTACATTTTGGGGGGGAAATTATATTATTTTATAGTAACACAATTGCTCAGAGAAAGAGATTTTGTTTAACAAGTTATATCGAGCAAAATAGCCCCATAACATCAAAGATCCAACTGCATATTTTACAGTAGGTAATCAAATCAAAATCAAAAAAAGATAAAGATAATTACACAAGGAATAGATACACAACGAGTAACAATCACTTTGCTATATACACGGGGTCCCAGTACCGGGTCGCTGCGCAGGGGTACGAGGTAATGGAGGTAGATATGTATATACAGTGCATTCAGGAAGTATTCAGGCCCCTTTACTTTTCCCACATTTTGATACATTACAGCCTTATTCTAAAATGGATTAAATAAAAAATTGTCCTCAGAAATCTACACACAATACCCCATAATGACAAAAACATGTTTTTAGATTTCTTAATAAATAAAATAATATGAAAAATATAAGTATTTACATAAGTATTCAGACCCTTTGTTATGAGCCTCGAAACATGACAGCCCGCTTGGACTTTGCCAAAAGGCACCTAAAGGACTCTCAGACCATGAGAAACAAGATTCTCTGGTCTGATGAAACCAAGATTGAACTCTTTGGCCTGAATGCCAAGCGTCACGTCTGGAGGAAACCTGGCACCATCCCTATGTTGAAGCATGGTGGAGGAAGCATCATGCTGTGGGGATGTTTTTCAGCAGCAGGGACTGGGAGACTAATAGGATCGAGGGAAAGATGAACGGAGCAAAGTACAGAGAGATCCTTGATGAAAACCTACACCAACAGAACATAGGGCGGTCTATTTGTTCGCTCGTTAGGAGGCCGCCTTGCCTGCCTCTTTTTTCGAGTCCCGGTGATTAGGGCCTGGTTCGGAGTAAGCAGAATATCTAGAGCTGCCGACTCGTTAAAGAGGCTCGTAAAACAGCCGCTATCTAACGTAGCGCCATCTCATATATCTAGGTATGGGGATCTTTCCTGCTTATATACTGGTGTGCATGGCACTCTATTTTCATATCATCTGACCATAGCACCGGTTCCAATCCAAGTGCTAAGGCCGTTTTAGCAAACTCCAGGAATTTACATTTGTTGGATAACATGAAAATAGAGTTGGCCACGCACACCAGTGGTGGGTTTGGCATCGAAATAAGGGTGTATAAACAGGAAAGATCCCCATACCTACTGTAAAATATGGTGGTGGATCTTTGATGTTATGGGGCTATTTGGCTTCCCACCTGGTGCCTTTGTTAAGGCCAACGGAATCATGAACTTTACCGAGTATCAGGACATTTTTTGCCAAAAACCTGGCTGCCTCCGCCAGCAGGCTGAAACTTAGTGGATCTTCCAGCAAGACAATAACACCAAGGACACATCAAAATCCACAAAGAAATGGTTAATTGACCGCAAAATGAACATTTTTCAATGGCCATCTCAGTCATATGCATTTGAACCCCATTGAAAACCTGTGGTTTGAATTGAAGAGTCCATAAGTGCAGACGATGGATATCTAGGATCTGGAAAGATGTTGTATGGAGGAATGGTCTAAGATCACGCCAAATGTGTTCTCTAATCTCATAAAACATTTTAGAAAAAGGCTCATTGCCGTTATCCTCACAAGGTGAAGTATTGAAAGGCATTGAAAACATATTTTTGAGATGAAAAATATTACTTGTTAAACTAAATCTCTTTCTCTAAGAAATTGTATTAGAATAAAATAATATAATTTTTGGAGCATACAATATGGGGCAGCAGGTAGCCTAGTGGTGGGCCAGTAACCGAAAGGTTGCTAAATCAAATCCCCAAGTTGACAAGGTAAAAATCTGTTGTTCTGCCCCTGAACAAGGCAGTTAACCCACTGTTCCTAGGCCGTCGTTGTAAATAAGAATTTGTTCTTAACTGACTTGCCTACTTAAATAAAGGTTAAATAATATTTAAAAAAAATATAGCTCAGTATTTTGTATTATTTATTTGCTACAGTCTTTTTTGCTCATCTATCAAGAGCGCCAATCATTTTGGGCCTATGTATGTATGTCTACAGACATGGACTCACCTGCCCTCCAGTAGTGTGTATAGGAATGTGTGTTTATGGCCCTAATAGCTCAGAGCTGTGTGTTAGACCAGCACCAGGTCAGAGGCTAGGATCCATGCACTAAAAGAAACAGAACATGGAGAAAACAAGACAAATCTGACAACAAATTATAAGAAAAAAACAACATAACAAAAATCTACAATGATCAACATGAAAAATGAAAAATGAAATCATAATTATATTAAAACGACATTCATAAATCATAATGCCAGAAAAAGTACAACAAATGTGAACGGATTTCCAAACTGAACAGTAAGGTGCAACTCCTTGTGCCAGAAATCACTGAGCTGTAATTACTATGTTTAACCACAGGGAGGCGGTGCAGAGCAAAAATAGGAGTGAATGGAAATGCCCTTAATTCAGCTAGTCGGCAGAATTTTTATGTTTGGAAAAATAACGTTCCCAAGATAAATGGACTATTTCTCAGGTCCAGATGCTAGAATATGCATATAATTGACAGATTAGGATAGAAAACACTCTAAAGTTTCCAAAACTGTCAAAATAAACCTGAGGAAATCCAACCCGGAAGTGCCTTTTATTTGGAAAAATCCCTGTTCCGTTGCCTGCCCCTCCTCCATTTAAAGGGGTATCAACCAGATTCCTTTTCCAATGGCTTCCTCAGGCTGTGACCAGGCTTTAGACATAGTTTCAAGCTTTTATTTTGAAAAATGAGCGAGATTTTTCAAAACGCGTCAGGTGTCCTTTGATTAGTTCCTGCGCGCGAGAGATGTAGCTCGACATTTTCTTTCTCTGTAGTATTGAATAGGTTACCGTTCGGTTGAAATATTATTGATTATGTATGTTAAAAACAACCTGAGGATTGATTATAAAAACAATTGACATGTTTCTACGAACATTACGGATACTTTTTGGAATTTTCGTCTGCCTTTCAGGACCGGAACGAGCCTGTGGTTTTCTGAACATAACGCGCAAACCAAATGGCGGTTTTTGGTTATAAAACTAATCTTTATCGAACAAAAATAACATTTATTGTGTAACTGGGAGTCTCGTGAGCGCAAACATCCGAGGAGATTATCAAAGGTAAGCGATAAATTTTATTGCTTTTCTGACTTTCTTGACCAAGCTAATTTGAGGCTAGCTGTTCTTACTGTTTTGTCTAGTGATTGATAAACTCACAAACGCTTGGATTGCTTTCGCTGTAAAGCATATTTTCAAAATCTGACACGATAGGTGGATTAACAACAAGCTAAACTGTGTTTTGGTATATTTCACTTGTGATTTCATGATTATAAATATTTTTAGTATTATTTTTGAATTTGGCGCTCTGCAATTCAGCGGTTGTTTATGAAAAGGATCCCGCTAAAGGGATCCATGCGGCAAGAAGTAAATGAATGGTCCAGAGTGAGATATTCCCTATTCCTTTGAAGGTTTATGTTACTGCTGGGGTATGTACATCTGACTCATGATCTGCGGTTTGGTACAATAAAGCTCTTGTTACTCTCTGCCCCTAACAGACCAAGGATCAGACTTCTGCAACCCAGTGCTAACCTTCACCACTATGAGCCAAACAACTAAACTGGCCCTGGATCATTGCTTAAAGATATAGACTACACACAAACACATAGTATGTAACTGTTCTACATAACCTACATACAAATCTGGTCTAGGTTGACTCATCCTCAGCCAGGTTAGCAGAGATATAAAGCCATATGAACATATTCTATATGCCTTGAACAGTGTGCGTGCATCCGTATGCCTACCGCAAAGGATAACATTCCAGCTTGCTGTAATTTGGTGTATGGCTGAGGCTCACACATTTCGTTCTGATATCCTATTTCTTTGTCTCTCTCTGTCATTCTCTCTCTCTCCCTCTGTTCCCCCTCTTCTATCCAAGTGCACCATATCATGCACTGCAACCATGCTTGTGTCTAGGCTTGTGAGTGTCTAATAATAGCCTAAACAATGTATATGATGCAAGCAGCGAAGCTATGAATGGGGCTAGAGGGAGTACACCAAGTAATGTGTGTGTGTGTATGTGTGTGTAAAGGTTGGAGTTGGCATACAGCACACACGTTACTGTCCCTCTTGGCACACAGCCTTCACCCCTTCCATTCACTTTACGGCCCAAAACACGCAATGCTTCAGTAACCCTATAGATCTCTTTACTTTCTCAACTCTGTCGTCGGGAGATACTCGGAAATCTCTGCCTCCATAGTGATCATTCCTTGGCTTATCTTTAGTGTCTGTCTAGCCCTCACTTCTGTTTTCTTTCCTCCTTATCTTCCTTTCCTCTATCCCTCTATCCCTCTCTTTCTCTTCCTCGCTCTCTACCTCTGTCCTTCCCCGCCCTATCTCACTCTCCCAAATCTCTTGCTCCATCTTTCTCCCTCCCTTCCTTCTCTCCCTACCCCCTCTATTTCTCTACCGCCCTCTCTCCCCCATCCCTCGCCCTCTCTCCCTCCTGCAGATGGAGAGGACCTCACCCCTGCAGATGGAGAGGGCCTCTGAGTTGCAGCACTGCTCTATGAGCTGGTTGCAGCTCTCCACCATGGTCTCCAGCTGGGCCTTGTCACATGAGACACCCAGGAACCTCGCCAGCTGCCCCACCAACGTCCCCAGGTCCTGGAGAGAGAGATGAAGGAGAGTAGGAGAGGAGAATAAGAGACAGAGAGAGAGAGGAGAGGAGAGAGGGGGAGGAGAGGAGAGGAGAGAGAGGAGAGAGAGGGGGAGAGGAGAGGAGAGAGAGAGAGAGAGAGAGAGAGAGAGAGAGAGAGAGAGAGAGAGAGAGAGAGAAGGAGAGTAGGAGAGGAGAATAAGAGACAGAGAGAGAGAGGAGAGGAGAGAGGGGGAGGAGAGGAGAGGAGAGAGAGAGAGAGAGAGAGAGAGGGGGAGAGGAGAGGAGAGAGAGGGAAAGGAGTCAAAGACAGAAGAGAAATGTAAATAAAATAGTAATTATATTTAGTCACCTCCAAAATGATTGGCATTTTACATGCATGTTACCTAATTTTTACACCCCAGTGAAACAGGAAGCCATGGAAGGCCACAATACAGTTCCTTAAAGGGGCAATCCGCAGTTGTTACATCTATTTTTGGACTACTGAATTCATTATATGTACCCGTTGATTATTGAAGAATATAACTTATAAATGCCTCATGATCTTAGTTCAACTGTCTTACACCATCAGAAAACAATATATAAACTTGTTTTACTCAGTTTGTAAACAAATACAATTTAAACAAACACTATATAGCTTCAAAACATGATTCCTTGCATCCATAGCCTTGTCTATGAATTTGAGAGTGGTTACATTTCTCCAGCTCCATCCCTCAGATTTTTATCAAAACCAGGGGTGGGGAGATGGCTTTGTTATTGTTTCTACTGCTGATTGCGCTTTAAGCTGAGACTAAATTAAAAAAGTAAAAAAAAGATATATAGGGGTGCCAATATTTTTGACACCTACGTATCTATTTGAGAAAATATATTATTACTATTATTAAAATCTATTTCTCTGAGCAATATAAAATAATAACAGTTTTGTATTAAACATTTCAAATGTTTTGGAGTGTACAATATTGCTCAGTATTTGGATGATTTAATTAATACAGTATTGTTTTTGCTCATCTTTATCAAGAGTGCCAATAATTTATGAGGTGACTGTACCAAATGATCTCTTCTTATCACTCCCAAATGACCTATGAACTAGAGTTTGATAATGCCTTAATAATAAGGAGTATAAGACAGGTTGCAGTACTTTCTATTCCATACACAACCCAGTCACGCCACTGTGACAAGGTAGTTGGGCTGTATTTATAGGGGGAAGTTGAGCCAAAGGGGTATGGTTTTCTTGTTTCTAGGAAACCATACACAAAATGTATCATTGAAACAAAATATACTGAACAATAATATAAGGCATTATTGCTTGGATATGAGGTAACAGTGGTAAAAAGTAACAAGTGTTTGTTAGGTGTGAAGCCTGTGTTAAAATATGCTTAAAGTGATTAAAAGACAAAAAGCGATTGTGTTGAATTGTGTTTGGGAAATGGAGATAGACGGCTCAACTTACCCCACTGTCCCCTACATCTCAGACAGAGTGGGGGTTGAACTCTGACTCCGAACATCTGCTTATGTCATCTAAGACATGTTTACAGATCCTTCTATGTGTTATCTAGCGGTTATACATTGGAGTTTCATTGCCTTGCAATAAAGAGGCTGAATTTCTGTCTGTCTCTGTGGACAGTTATAAACTTTGACCACAGTTCCTTTTTTCTTTCTATAGAAACAGATGCCTTATCCTTATATAACACACTTGCTCTGCAAATACCCTTGCCATTGTCACACCCTGGCCTTAGTTATCTTTGTTTTCATTATTATTTTAGTTAGGTCAGGGTGTGACATGGGGAATGTATGTGTTTTGGTTTGTCTAGGGGTTTGTACGTTTAATGGGTCAGTGTCTTGTCTAGGTGTTTGTATGTCTATGGCTGCCTAGATTGGTTCTCAATTAGAGGCAGCTGTGGTTTATTGTCTCTGATTGAGAGCCATATTTAAGGCAGCCATAGGCAGTTGGGTTTTGTGGGTAATTGTCTATGTTGAACGTTTGTTGCTTGTCTATGCACTTACGTCGTTAGCTTCACGGTTGTTTTGTTTAGTTTGTATTCAGTGTTCGTTTTCGTGTATTTTCCCTTCTCTAAATAAAAGAGAATGTATTTTGCACACGCTGCGCCTTGGTCCTCTCTCTCACCCATAGACGATCGTGACAGAATTACCCACCTGAATCGGACCAAGCAGCGTGTAAAGCAGCAACGGGAGCAGCGCATAAAGGATTCATGGACATGGGAGGAGATATTGGATGGAAAGGGACCTTGGGCACAACCGGGAGAATATCGCCCTAAAGCCGAGAGAAGGCGATATGAGGAGGCAGCACGGAAGCAAGGCTGGAAGCCTGCGAGTACAACCCAAAAAATTCTTGGGGGGGGGCTAAAAGGGAGTGTGGCGAAGTCAGGTAGGAGACCTGCGCCTACTCCCTGTACTTACCGTGGAGAGCGAGAGTACGGGCAGACACCGTGTTACGCAGTAGAGCGCATGGTGTCTCCTGTACGTGTGCATAGCCCGGTGCGGTACATACCAGCTCCTCGTATCGGCCGGGCTAGATTGAGTATTGAGCCAGGTGCCATGAAGCCGGCTCAACGCTTCTTGTCTCCAGTGCGTCTCCTCGGGCCGGCTTACATGGCACCAGCCTTACGCATGGTGTCCCCGGTTCGCCTACATAGCCTGGTGCGGGTTATTCCACCTCCCGCACTGGTCGGGCAACGGGGAGCATACAACCAGGTAAGGTTGGGCAGGCTCAGTGCTCAAGGGAGCCAGTACGCCTGCACGGTCCGGTATTTCCGGCGCCACCTCCCCGCCCCAACCTAGTACCACCAGTGCCTACACCATGCACCAGGCTTCCTGTGCGTCTCCAGAGCCCTGTTCCTCCTCCACGCACTAGCCCTATGGTGCGTGTCTCCAGCCCATTACCACCAGTGACTACACCACGCACCACGCCTCCTGTGCGTCTCCAGAGTCCTGTGCGTTCTGTTGCTGCTCCCCGCACTAGCCCTGAGATGCGTGTCCCCAGCCCGGTACCACCAGTGCCGGCACCACGCACTAGGCCTAATGTGCGTCTCCAGGGTCCAGTATGCCCTGTTCCTTCTCCCCGCACTAGCCCTGAGATGCGTGTCCCCAGCCCGGTACCACCAGTGCCGGCACCACGCACTAGGCCTAATGTGCGTCTCCAGGGTCCAGTATGCCCTGTTCCTTCTCCCCGCACTAGCCTGAAGGTGCGTGTCCTTAGCCCGGTACCTCCAGTTCCGGCACCACGCACCAGGCAGACAGTGTGCCTCAGCCGGCCAGAGCTGCCCGTCTGCCAAGCACCGTCAGAGCTGCCCGTCTGCCAAGCACCGTCAGAGCTGCCCGTCTGCCAAGCACCGTCAGAGCTGCCCGTCTGCCAAGCACCGTCTGAGCTGCCCGTCTGCCAAGCACCGTCTGAGCTGCCCGTCTGCCAAGCACCGTCTGAGCTGCCCGTCTGCCAAGCACCGTCTGAGCTGCCCGTCTGCCAAGCACCGTCTGAGCTGCCCGTCTGCCAAGCGCCGTCTGAGCTGCCCGTCTGCCAAGCACCGTCAGCGCTGCCCGTCTGTCCCGAGCCGTCAGAGCTGCCCGTCTGTCCCGAGCCGCTAGAGCCGTCCGCCAGACAGGATCAGCCAGAGCCGTCCGCCAGACAGGATCAGCGAGAGCCGTCCGCCAGACAGGATCAGCCAGAGCCGTCCGCCAGACAGGATCAGCCAGAGCCGTCCGCCAGACAGGATCAGCCAGAGCCGTCCGCCAGACAGGATCAGCCAGAGCCGTCCGCCAGCCATGAGCAGCCAGAGCCGTCCGCCAGCCATGAGCAGCCAGAGCCGTCCGCCAGCCATGAGCAGCCAGAGCCGTCCGCCAGCCATGAGCAGCCAGAGCCGTCCGCCAGCCATGAGCAGCCAGAGCCGTCCGCCAGCCATGAGCAGCCAGAGCCGTCCGCCAGCCATGAGCAGCCAGAGCTTTTCCGCCAGCCATGAGCAGCCAGAGCCGTCCGCCAGCCATGAGCAGCCAGAGCCGCCAGCCAGCCATGAGCAGCCAGAGTCGCCAGCCAGCCATGAGCAGCCAGAGTCGCCAGCCAGCCATGAGTAGCCAGAGTCGCCAGCCAGCCATGAGCAGCCAGAGTCGCCAGCCAGCCATGAGCAGCCAGAGTCGCCAGCCAGCCATGAGCAGCCAGAGTCGCCAGCCAGCCATGAGCAGCCAGAGTCGCCAGCCAGCCATGAGCAGCCAGAGTCGCCAGCCAGCCATGAGCAGCCAGAGTCGCCAGCCAGCCATGAGCAGCCAGAGTCGCCAGCCAGCCATGAGCAGCCAGAGTCGCCAGCCAGCCATGAGCAGCCAGAGTCGCCAGTCTGCCAGGATCTACCAGAGCCACCAAAGCGGGTATTGACAATGGTGGAGTGGGGGCCACGTCCCGCACCCGAGCCGCCGCCATAATAAGGCCCACCCCGGACCCTCCCCTTCAATGTCAGGTTGTGCGGTCGGAGTCCGCACCTTTGGGGGGGGGGGGGGGGTACTGTCACACCCTGGCCTTAGTTATCTTTGTTTTCATTATTATTTTAGTTAGGTCAGGGTGTGACATGGGGAATGTATGTGTTTTGGTTTGTCTAGGGGTTTGTACGTTTAATGGGTCAGTGTCTTGTCTAGGTGTTTGTATGTCTATGGCTGCCTAGATTGGTTCTCAAGGGGCAGCTGTGGTTTACTGTCTCTGATTGAGAGCCATATTTAAGGCAGCCATAGGCAGTTGGGTTTTGTGGGTAATTGTCTATGTTGAACGTTTGTTGCTTGTCTATGCACTTACGTCGTTAGCTTCACGGTCGTTTGTTGTTTTGTTTAGTTTGTATTCAGTGTTCGTTTTCGTGTTTTTTCCCTTCTCTAAATAAAAGAGAATGTATTTTGCACACGCTGCGCCTTGGTCCTCTCTCTCACCCATAGATGATCGTGACAGCCATACATGTTACGTTTTTTCCTCAATTGCGTACAAGCCATTTTTGGATCTGTGTTGAAATGTATCTACAGCAGAACAGCAATGATCAAATGCTCAAATACATTTACAGAAATTCTGATCATTTTCTTGCCTGACTTGCATTTCTTAGACCAACTTTTGTCGTCAGTGAATACAAAAGTCACTTAAGTTTTGTTCATAGAATATAACGCATTGTTTTCATCAGAAGAGAAATGTGTGCAATTGCGTTCACTGTTTCTGTCAATCAGTAAATACTACTGCACAAATTTCTAGATCACCCCATCAGTGTCATACCATGTACGATATAATAACAATATATGGAAAGATCTAGGAAATGGGGACTGTCTAATTGCCAAAATATTGTGGACGTGCAGAGATGCAGAGCATGAAGTTGGGTTACCCATAACTCATCATCTTCAACATTGTGAACTTTGATAGAGCTTTGCTATGGTGATTGAGGCCTATACAGTCATAGTTGTGTTCCTCCATTGTATTCACCTTTTTTATTTGTATTTATTTCTTTATTTTTTTACCCCTTTTTCTCGCCAATTTCATGATATTCAATTGGTAGTCTCATCGCTGCAACTCCCCTACGGACTCGGGAGAGGCGAAGGTCGAGAGCCATGCGTCCTCTGAAACACAGCCAATCTGCACTGCTCGCTTAACCCGGAAGCCAGCCGCACCAACGTGTCGGAGGAAACTTGCAGATAGTGTTTCTGCGCAGCAATGGAAAGTCTATATAGCAATGAGCAAACTAGCCTTTGTATTGAATACATGAA
Organism: Salvelinus alpinus; assembly: GCF_045679555.1. Lineage (NCBI taxonomy): Eukaryota > Metazoa > Chordata > Actinopteri > Salmoniformes > Salmonidae > Salvelinus > Salvelinus alpinus. The sequence continues at coordinate 8,706,348 of NC_092122.1, forward strand.
ACTGCATTGTGATGATACCGATGAATGTGCTTATTTCTTCTATTTTTTATCAGGAATAATATCTGTGTCTGAAATTGTTTGGTGTAATATGCATAAAAGGAGAGTAAATAGCCCATAATTCTGCACCTTTGGATAGTTGTACTTCCTTTTTAGTGACTGCAAAGAAAATGCATTGATCTACTTAGAATTTTATTAGACTGACTAACTTTCTGTTTTGTCTGCTTGGACTCAACAGATAAATATGGTTGTGTTACTCTTTTTGCAGGCAGTCGTGTTCTTTTGATCAATCTGACATTTTGACGGTATAATATCATTTTGAAGAATGTATTTATGTTTTGAGACGGCATTTACTGTTTCGCCAAAGGCCACAGAGTTCTCTTTTGAACTCTATTTTGGAAGTCGACAACATTGTTAAAAAGAAAAATGGTTGTACGCGATTGAGAAAAACCTGTTTGTTTTCCAAGAAAGGTAGGCTACATGAGCTACTTTCCCCCAACAGTGGCAATGCTGTAACTATGTTGTAACACTGATAGTCACTTTGAGTGATAGTGAATAATATCACGCCCTGGATGGCTTGCTAGTCTATATACTGTATAAACATTCATGTTTGCAAATGATTCCTAACAAGAACACGCTGTGTTTCTGGGCGGGTGTTGTGTGTATGTGAGCATGAGAGCCTGCATGCATGTGTGTGTGTGTGTTTCCGTGCAATGCAGCCCTGAAGGGACCTTTGGAACAGCAAACAACAGTATTGATTTGTTCCCATTCTGCCCCGGTGAGAGTGCAGTTATGTTCCATAGACTGGAACTCTGGTTGCCACGTAGCTCTGAGGATGGTACGGTTATCATAGAGGTTAGGTGGTATGGGTAAAGTTAGAGTGACATTTGGGATAGGATAGAGCAGGACCACCCAAAGTAGGGCCAAACTTGGCCTGCTAGAGGCTTCCAGAATGATCTTATGTATACATGGTGGGTTTTTGGCAGCGCACTAATCAGTGTACCTCTAGGATAGAGGGTGGAGGTTCAGGTAAGGTTTGGTTTGATTTCGATATATGCTAGACAGTAGATATAGATGAGTGATGGAGGGAGAGAGAGAGAGGAAGGGAGGGAAAGCGTTTTTTTTACCTTGTACATGTCTTCATATTTCAGGAAGAGGACGTTTGAGTCCATGCGATGCTCCCAGAACTCCTGAACATGCTCAAACCAGGAACCATATCCCACTATGAGACAGAGAGAAAAAGAAGGGGAGAGAGAAACATAGGTGGAGAGAGTTTTTAGTGAGTTTCCCCAGGTGTTTCCCCAGGCTTTCTCTTCCCTCTTCACACAACCTGGCCTGATCAGTTACTTATTGCCTAAATAATGCCAGGTCTCCCTGTTAGCCACCCATTCCTCTTAGTCCCAATTAAGAAAAGTAGTCCAGTGTAGACAGAGGACACAAGATGAATAGTGACACCCCCTGCACACCTGGGCGGGTGAACCCTGAACTCTGACACTCACGCTTGTCGTTCATGAAGCGTCTGCAGAACTCCTGGAAGGTTCCGCGGTAGCTCATGGTTCTGAGGGAGCGGTGGAACTGGTAGTAAGACACCACAAGATCTTTAGGGTTCCTCGCCATGTAGATCACCTACAGGAGAACCACATAGAACCACACAGACAATTAGGACTGAATAGATGGAAACATTATACAAACATTATACAAACCAATTGAAGTGTACTCTGACCTTGGACTCTCCATTGTGCATGGCTGTAGGCAGGAAGCGGTAGGGCAGGTGGCTTTTTATCAGACGAGGAGATGTCAACTCCTGTGAAAAGATAGAGGAATTGTCATCATTGGGAACAGAGACGGTATAAAACAAGGAGCAGAAAAACACCTAATCCATTTCTTGATTTGCATTGAAATATGGTGCTGCATGTGGTAACTGTACCTGTCTGTTTTACAAGCAAGTGATTCAGGATCAGGAAGTAATAATACTCAGTGCTGTAGGCCTACCTGTATGATGTCTAGGCCAGACTGAGGATACTACAGAACAGTAGTAATACTCAGTACCATAGGCCTACCTGTATGATGTCTAGGCCAGACTGAGGGTACTCCAGAACAGCAGTAATACTCAGTGCTGTAGGCCTACCTGTATGATGTCTAGGCCAGGCTGAGGATACTACAGAACAGTAGTAATACTCAGTGCTGTAGTCCTACCTGTATGATGTCTAGGCCAGGCTGAGGGTACTCCAGAACAGTAGTAATACTCAGTACCATAGGCCTACCTGTATGATGTCTAGGCCAGGCTGAGGATACTACATTACAGTAGTAATACTCAGTGCTGTAGGCCTACCTGTATGATGTCTAGGCCAGGCTGAGGATACTACAGAACAGTAGTAATACTCAGTACTGTAGGCCTACCTGTATGATTTCTAGGCCAGGCTGAGGGTACTACAGAACATTAGTAATACTCAGTACTGTAGGCCTACCTGTATGATGTCTATGCCAGCCTGAGGATACTACAGAACAGTAGTAATACTCAGTACTGTAGGCCTACCTGTATGATGTCTAGGCCAGGCTGAGGGTACTCCAGAACAGTAGTAATATTCAGTGCTGTAGGCATACCTGTATGATGTCTAGGCCAGGCTGAGGGTACTCCAGAACAGTAGTAATATTCAGTGCTGTAGGCCTACCTGTATGATGTCTAGGCCAGGCTGAGGGTACTCCAGAACAGTAGTAATATTCAGTGCTGTAGGCCTACCTGTATGATGTCTAGGCCAGGCTGAGGGTACTCCAGAACAGTAGTAATACTCAGTACTGTAGGCCTACCTGTATGATGTCTAGGCCAGGCTGAGGGTACTCCAGAACAGTAGTAATATTCAGTGCTGTAGGCCTACCTGTATGATGTCTAGGCCAGACTGAGGGTACTCCAGAACAGCAGTAATAGTGTTGTAGGCCTACCTGTATGATGTCTAGGCCAGACTGAGGGTACTCCAGAACAGTAGTAATACTCAGTACTGTAGGCCTACCTGTATGATGTCTAGGCCAGGCTGAGGGTACTCCAGAACAGTAGTAATACTCAGTGCTGTAGGCCTACCTGTATGATGTCTAGGCCAGACTGAGGGTACTCCAGAACAGCAGTAATAGTGTTGTAGGCCTACCTGTATGATGTCTAGGCCAGACTGAGGGTACTCCAGAACAGCAGTAATAGTGTTGTAGGCCTACCTGTATGATGTCTAGGCCAGACTGAGGGTACTCCAGAACAGTAGTAATACTCAGTACTGTAGGCCTACCTGTATGATGTCTAGGCCAGGCTGAGGGTACTCCAGAATAGTAGTAATACTCAGTGCTGTAGGCCTACCTGTATGATGTCTAGGCCAGACTGAGGATACTCCAGAACAGCAGTAATAGTGTTGTAGGCCTACCTGTATGATGTCTAGGCCAGACTGAGGGTACTCCAGAACAGTAGTAATACTCAGTACTGTAGGCCTACCTGTATGATGTCTAGGCCAGGCTGAGGGTACTCCAAAACAGCAGTAATACTCAGTGCTGTAGGCCTACCTGTATGATGTCTAGCCCAGGCTGAGGGTACTACAGAACAGTAGTAATACTCAGTACTGTAGGCCTACCTGTATGATGTCTAGCCCAGGCTGAGGGTACTCCAGAACAGGAAGCTGCTCATCGATGTTCATCAGACCAATCTCATCTGGGTCCGCCCCCTGACTCACCAGATACACCACCTCCTGAAGGAGACTGGTACCTGGGGGGGGGTAAAGATGGTGAGAGGAGGGAGGGGGAGAGGAGAATGAAGAGGAAAAGGTAAATGGGTAGTCATTTGTGTAAATGTAAAATGACACCAATGAGGGAAAAATTCACAGCCCAAACTACACCATTATAGTGCTGTTTAGCAAACACTTACCAACCTCACACACCAGATGATCTACACGGAACAAAAATATAAACGCAACATGCAATAATTTCAAAGATTTTACTGAGCTACAGTTCATATAAGGAAATCAGTCAATTAAAATAAAGGCCCTAATCTATTTATTTCACATGACAGGGAATACAGATATGGATATTTTGGTCACAGATAGGTAGGGCCGTGGAGCAGAAAACCAGTGAGTATCGGATGTGACCACCACTTGCCTCATGCAGCGCAACACATCTCCATCCCATAGAGTTGATCAGGCTGTTGATTGTGGCCTGTGGAATGTTGTCCCACTCCTCTTCAATTGCACTGCAAAGTTGCTGGATATTGGTGGGAACTGGAACACGCTGTTGTACACGTCGATCCAGAGCATCCCAAACAGGCTCAATGGGTGACATGTCTGGTGAGTATGCAGGCCATTGACGAACCGGGCCATTTTCAGCTTCCAGGAATTGTGTACAGATCCTTGCGACATGGGGCAGTGCATTATCATGCTGGAACATGAGGCGATGGGTGCGGATGAAAGGCACAACCCCACCGACACTATGGGGCACTCTGTTCACAATCAGCAAACCTCTCGCCCACACAACATCATACGTGGTCTGCGGTTGTGAGGCCGGTTTGAAAGAAATTAGCTTTTTGTGTGTATGGAACATTTCTGGGATCTTTTATTTCAGCTCATGGGACCAACACTAAACATGTTGCGTTTATATTTTTGTGCAGTACAGTTTTATACCGAATGCTGCAATGATAGTTTGTCTATTTTAGCTAGCTAACCTTAGCTAGATAGCTAAAATAGCCAAACTAACCTTATCTAGGTAGCTAGCTAAGCTAGCACCAAAGCTAGCACAGTATCTGGATCCTCCCCTTTTCCACTGCAGTTTCAGATGAGCAGCACTCAGTGAGTCAGTGTTAAACATAGTGAAAAAGTAGCTAGTGCCCCTAATGGAAGTACCAATGCCAAAGAGGAGAAAAGTGCAGGACATAAGCTTTTTTTGGAAGAGAATTGTAAATGAATGAATGGCTACAAAGCTAGCTAGCTAACTACACTATACATACTGTAATGGTCTGGTAATACATAGTCAGCTAGCTAGCTATACATATTTTGCCAGACAGTAAATAAATAATTTAGCTAATAAATCATAATCTAATTCATGTTAATAAGTTAACCCCGTCATTGTTCAGGTCAGCCATTTTTGTCATATGATAATGCATTTGGTCAAATGATTAAGGCACGGTTCAAAGACAGGCAATAGAGAGTGAGAGAGAGAGAGCACCACCCATGTTGAGGCAGGGAGAGGACGAATAGGTCATCAGGTGAGAATTTGGAATGTAGTGGTGAAGAAACAATTGTGAACACACAAATTTGAATATTTAAATGTAGTCCTATAAGACATGCCTTGTAGATGTAATATTGTTTAAGTTTAATCATATTTTGGCAATAGAAAGGCCCTTCTATTTTGGCAATAGAAAGTAAGACACGGTTTGTTGTCATGTTTGATGAAGGGGACTGAGCCACAAGTCAGGGACCAGTTGAGCACAGATGACAGGGGCAGAGCCACCGAACAAAAATAAGTTATCGACATCGGTACCAGGACAAAACCAAATCAACCACATCCCAAGTGTATTGTAATCCAGAAGCGAGCTGACAGAGTTGTCATTTCAAGAGAAGTGGTTTCAAGTTTCCCCTGGCTGCATTACAGTGCCTCTTTAAAAACCTCTCTGGGATAGGTGGGACATTAGCGTCCCACCTGGCCAAAATCCAGTGAAAATGCAGAGTGCCAAATTCAAATAAATTACTATCAAAATTAGACTTTCATGAAATCACACATGCAGTACACCAAATTAAAGCTACACTTGTTATGAATCCAGCCAACGTGTCAGATTTCAAAAAGGCTTTACGGCGAAAGCAAACGATGCTATTATCTGAGGGTAGCACCCCAGCAAACAAACACAAACAATCATATTTCAACCCTCCAGGCACGACACAAAACGCAGATATAAAGATATAATTCATGCCTTACCTTTGACGAGCTTCTTCTGTTGGCACTCCAATATGTCCCATAAACATCACAAATGGTCCTTTTGTTCGATTAATTCCGTCGATATATATCCAAAATGTCCATTTATTTGGCGCGTTTGATCCAGATAAACACCGGTTCCAACTCGCGCAACATGACTACAGAATTTCTCATAAGTTACCTGTAAGCTTGGTCCAAACATTTCAAAGTACTTTCCTAATACAACTTTAGGTATTTTTTAACGTAAATAATCGATCAAATTTAAGACGGGATATACTGTGTTCAATACCGGAGGAAACCAAAGTGTAGCGTGCTTTTCAAGTCACGCGCCTCTATCAAAGAGTACACTTCCCTCTACCCTCGTTCTGAACAGTGCTACTTCTTCATTTCTCAAAGGAAAAACCTCAACGAATTTCTAAAGACTGTTGACATCTAGTGGAAGCGATAGGAACTGCAAAAAAGTCCCTTAGAAATCTGGATTCCCAATGAAAACCCATTGAAAAGAGAGTGACCTCCAAAAAAAAAAATCTGAATGGTTTGTCCTCGGGGTTTCGCCTGCCAAATAAGTTATGTTACATGATTCAAACAGTTTTAGAAACTTCAGAGTGTTTTCTATCCAAATCTACTAATAATATGCATATCTTAGCTTTTGGGCCTGAGTAGCAGGTAGTTTACTTTGGACACGCTTTTCATCCGGACGTGAAAATACTGCCCCCTATCCCAAAGAAGTTTTAAAGGGGGTTTTATGCTTCCATTGCACCAAAGTGTGTCTGAATAAGAGGTTACGCTTTGGCTAAAACTCAAACCCTGCCTTTTATTGTCCCCAGCACAAGGTGCACCTGTGTAATGATCATGCTGTTTAATCAGCTTCTTGATATGCCACACCTGTCAGGTGGATGGACTATATTGGCAAAGAAGAAATGCTCACTAACAGGGATGTAAACAAATTGGTGCACAACATTTGAGAGAAATATGCTTTTTGTGCATATGGACAATTTCTGGGATCTTTCATTTCAGCTCATGAAACATGGGACCAATACTTAACAGGTTGCGTTTATATTTTTGTGCAGGATAGTTTTATACCAAATGCTGCAATGCTAGTTTGGCTAGCTATGCTAGCATCAGGCTTTAGAAATTGGAAGAAGGCGCTTGAGAAGATTTCAGCTTATGCTAAAAGAGTTCACAAAAATCAAACCCCGTGGACTCACAGTTACAGTGGGGCAAAAACGTATTTTGTCAGCCACCAATTGTGCAAGTTCTCCCACTTAAAAAGATGAGAGAGGCCTGTAATTTTCATCATAGGTACACTTCAACTATGACAGACAAAATGAGAAAAAGAAATCCAGAAAATCACATTGTAGGATTTTTAATGAATTTATTTGCAAATTATGGTGGAAAATAAGTATTTGGTCAATAACAAAAGTTTCTCAATACTTTGTTATATACCCTTTGTTGGCAATGACAGAGGTCAAACAGTTTTCTGTAAGTCTTCACAAGGTTTTCACACACTGTTGCTGGTATTTCGGCCCATTCCTCCATGCAGATCTCCTCTAGAGCAGTGATGTTTTGGGGCTGTTTCTGGGCAACACGGACTTTCAACTCCCTCCAAAGATTTTCTATGGGGTTGAGATCTGGAGACTGGCTAGGTCACTCCAGGACCTTGAAATGCTTCTTACGAAGCCACTCCTTCGTTGCCCGGGCGGTGTGTTTGGGATCATTGTCATGCTGAATGACCCAGCCACGTTTCATCTTCAATGCCCTTGCTGATGGAAGGAGGTTTTCACTCAAAATCTCACGATACATGGCCCCATTCATTCTGTCCTTTACACGGATCAGTCGTCCTGGTCCCTTTGCAGAAAAACAGCCCAAAGCATGATGTTTCCACCCCCATGCTTCACAGTAGGTATGGTGTTCTTTGGATGCAACTCAGCATTCTTTGTCCTCCAAACACGACGAGTTGAGTTTTTACCAAAAAGTTATATTTTGGTTTCATCTGACCATTCGACATTTTCCCAATCTTCTTCTGGATCATCCAAATGCTCTCTAGCAAACTTCAGACGGGCCTGGACATGTACTGGCTTAAGCAGGGGGACACGTCTGGCACTGCAGGATTTGAGTCCCTGGCGGCGTAGTGTGTTACTGATGGTAGGCTTTGTTACTTTGGTCCCAGCTCTCTGCAGGTCATTCACTAAGTCCCCCCGTGTGGTTCTGGGATTTTTGCTCACCGTTCTTGTGATCATTTTGACCCCACGGGGTGAGATCTTGCGTGGAGCCCCAGATCGAGGGAGATTATCAGTGGTCTTGTATGTCTTCCATTTCCTAATAATTGCTCCCACAGTTGATTTCTTCAAACCAAGCTGCTTACCTATTGCAGATTCAGTCTTCCCAGCCTGGTGAAGGTCTACCATTTTGTTTCTGGTGTCCTTTGACAGCTCTTTGGTCTTGGCCATAGTGGAGTTTGGAGTGTGACTGTTTGAGGTTGTGGACAGGTGTCTTTTATACTGATAACAAGTTCAAACAGGTGCCATTAATACAGGTAACGAGTGGAGGACAGAGGAGCCTCTTAAAGAAGAAGTTACAGGTCTGTGAGAGCCAGAAATCTTGCTTGTTTGTAGGTGACCAAATACTTATTTTCCACCATAATTTGCAAATAAATTCATTAAAAATCCTACAATGTGATTTTGTGGATTTTCTTTTCTCATTTTGTCTGTCATAGTTGAAGTGTACCTATGATGAAAATTACAGGCCTCTCTCATATTTTTAAGTGAGAGAACTTGCACAATTGGTGGCTGACTAAATACTTTTTTGCCCCACTGTATCTACAGCTTTAAGAAGAGGAAGTAAAACATTGTCTACTGAAAATTGAAGGTTCAGTGAAGTTCTTTGCAAGACAGGGTGAGGCCTTAAGAGGTCATGAGGAAGAACATGAAAATCTTTAGGAACTTTTAAAAGGCAAAAGACGACAAAGTCCTTCAGAGCTTAAAGAGGCGCAACCATGATTACACTAGCCCTAAGATACAGAATGAGATTCTTAACTTAATGAGCAATGACATCATTTGAAGAATAGCCAAAATCATCCGATCTCTCCCCTCCCCCCCAACAACACAAAGTTACGCCCTTGGCTGTCGGACAGGCGAAGAGTCAGTATTGACTGTCCTGTCCGCTTGGGTTGTGCGGTTTCCAGATTTTCCATATCGTCATACCGTCCTTCTCTCATTCCAGGATGTATGGTATTACCGGTTTAGTGCAAAAGGGGGCGCTAAAAACATAAAAACCATTGGGCATCTGCAACCAAAATTCTAACAAAATTAGCGAATTTCCATGGAGGCTGCTAGCTAAATATGCTAACAAGCACGAACAAAAATAAACACATTTCAAATCCAGCTCATAAAGTTATACATACACTACCATTCAAAAGTTTGGGGTGACTTAAATTGCTTTTCTTTCAAAAAGGAAATTTCTTTTGCCCCCTTTTTCTCCCCAATTTCGTGGTATCCAGTTACTGTCTTGTCTCATCGCTGCAACTCCAGTACGGACTCGGGAGAGGCGAAGGTCGAGAGCCGTGTGTCCTCCGAAACACAACCCAACCAAGCCGCACTGCTTCTAGACACAGCGCACATCCAACCCGGAAGCCAGCCGCACCAATGTGTCGGAGGAAACACCGTACACCTAGCGACCTGGTCAGCGCGCACTGCGCCCGGCCCGCCACAGGAGTCGCTAGTGCGCGATGAGACAAGGATATCCCTGCCGGCCAAACCCTCCCTAACCCGGACGACGCTGGGCCAATTGTGCGCCGCCCCATGGGCCTCCACTATATGCCTAAAGGGTTTTCTAATGATCAATTAGCCTTTTAAAATGATAAATTTGGATTAGCTAACATAATGTGCCATTGGAACACAAGAATGATGGTTGCTGATAATGGGCCTCTGTACGCCTATGTAGATATTCCATTAAAAACCAGCTGTTTCCAGCTACAATAGTCCTTTACAACATGAACAATGTCTACACTGTATTTCTGATCAATTTGATGTTATTTAATGGACAAAAAATTTGCTTTTCTTTAAAAAACAAGGACATTTCTAAGTGTGACCCCAACCTTTTGAATGGTAGTGTATATAGGTACGAGATACCGAATGTCATTTTTGGTGCGTTTGAACATTTACAAGCGAATGTGAACAAGAGACAGTACAAATTAACAAAAGTTTTGATGCACGCTTGTCTGATCTGAAGCAGCATGTGTACAAGCTGTGTCAGTCTGGGGTTTGCCTGCTCTACTCAGAGAAGATGGGGGAGAAGCAGACGGAAGGAGAAAACGGAGGAGAAAAAACACAAGGAAATCAAAAGACAGCAGTGGCAACAGTCCAGATAACTCACCCAAAAGGCTTTGACTTCTCAAATACGGCAGAAAGCCAACACAATATGATGCCCCTTATTAATTCAGTAACTTACTTAGATAACACAGAATTCTTAATTTTTCACAGCAGGAAGATAATATATAACAGGTAAGATATCTCTTGGTGTGTTTAATAAAAGCAGACCTAAAATGCTTTTTTTGTTATTTCTGCTCGGCGTCAGACAAATTCTGTGCTTCAGTTGCACTTCTCCACTAGGATGAGAATTCATGAACGGGCGTTCTATCAGCAGACAGCTCTGACAGATGTGCCGCTTTTTTCTCAGGTACTTTTCTCTGTACTTTTCTCAGGTAAAATTCAAGATTAACTGTAAGCAAAACATTAAGAAATGTGTATGGCTACATTATGTCTATGATAAACATTGGAAATGATGGCCATGCATCGTTTATGCAAAAAAATACCTTTCTTTTTCGTTGTAAACTCATTTACTTGTGTGGCTGCCATCTGTCGAATGTGTTGCGCTAATGTATTTTCTGTGAAGGGAAATGATAGTTGCACGTCCCTGATCACTCTGTTGAAGCAACAAAAAAAACCACTGTTGACTTTGAATATAAAACGCAACCCCTGTCAATACACAGCTGGACTCAGCTGCTCCTGCTTTCACCCATTGTGCTATTTACAAACAAACATGACTGGCTCAACTTTTCTGGGGAACTATGATAAGTTTCATAATGTAAAATAATGTGACAGGTGAAATGAAGAACGTGATCTGCTTTATCTCCTAATTGCTCAAGTTGACTGCAGGTATTTACTTAAAAAGTAGCTACAAATGGTATTGACTGTATTGAAAAACCACCCAGTGGCTATTTCCAAATACCCCGGTATACGGTATATACAGTATACTGCCCAAGCCTTATGTCCACCTGTGTACAATGTCTTTACCAACGACATATTTTACCAGGATTTGGAAAATCTATCTGATCATTTATTTTCCCCGAAAGCTTTGTGGACATCGGGGAATTGTGCATTGAGGAAGATTCATGGCTAGGTGCACTTGGAAGGACTCAATAGGTCAGTTAAGAACAAAATCTTACAATGACGGCCTACCCCAGACGATACTGGGCCAATTGTGCGCCGCCCTATGGGACTCCCAATCCCGGCCAGATGTAACACAGCCTGGAATCGAAACAGGGACTGTAGTGACACCTCTTGCACTGAGATGCAGTGCCTTAGACCACTGCGCCACTCGGGATAGAAATGTACAGAATGGTTACCTGGAGGAAAATGGGGTAGGGTCATGCTTTGTAATTTCAGTCAAAGGGAGGGTTTAGTATTTTTTTAATCTAGTCCAGGGGTGGGTCATGTAATTTGTAATTTATGAAATCTCAATATTTCTGTGTTTTAGAATTAGTTGCATATTAGGCTGTATCGATGTGTGCCCAATGCTGCGGGCAACATCAAGTGCGCTTATAGGCTATTTAGTGTGGTCTCAATCAAATGATCCATAGCCTATAAGCTATGAAGTGCATGCTGGGAGAATTTATTTTATTTATTTTTTTATTTTTTATTTTACCGTTATTTTACCAGGTAAGTTGACTGAGAACACGTTCTCATTTGCAGCATCGACCTGGGGAATAGTTACAGGGGAGAGGAGGGGGATGAATGAGCCAATTGTAAACTGGGGATTATTAGGTGACCATGATGGTTTGAGGGCCAGATTGGGAATTTAGCCAGGACACCGGGGTTAACACCCCTACTCTTACGATAAGTGCCATGGGATCTTTAATGACCTCAGAGAGTCAGGACACCCGTTTAACGTCCCATCCGAAAGACGGCACCCTACACAGGGCAGTGTCCCCAATCACTGCCCTGGGGCATTGGGATATTTTTTAGACCAGAGGAAAGAGTGCCTCCTACTGGCCCTCCAACACCACTTCCAGCAGCATCTGGTCTCCCATCCAGGGACTGACCAGGACCAACCCTGCTTAGCTTCAGAAGCAAGCCAGCAGTGGTATGCAGGGTGGTATGCTGCTGACAATGCTGCTGAGAAGCACAGAGCAAGGTTATATTTCTAAGATACACTATATATACAAAAGTATGTGGACCCTCCTTCAAATTAGTGGATTTGGCTATTTCAGCCACACCTGTTGCTGACAGGTGTATACAACTGAGCAAACAGCCATGCAATCTCCAGAGACAAACATTGGAAGTAGAATGGCCTTACTGAAGAGCTCATTGACTTTCAACGCAGCACCGTCATAGGATGCCACCTTTCCAACAAGTCAGTTCATCAAATGTCTGCCCTGCCAGACCTGCCCTGGTCCACTGTAAGTGCAGTTATTGTGAAGTGTAAACGTCTAGGAGCAACAACGGCTCAGCCGCGAAGTGGTAGGCCACAAGCTCACAGAACGGGACCGCTGAGTGCTGAAGCGCGAAGCGCGTAAAAATCGTCTGTCCTCGGTTGCAACACTCACTATCGAGTTCCAAACTGCCTCTTCCCAGAAGAGTGGAGGCGGTTATAGCAGCAAAGGGGGACCAACTCCATATTAATGGCCGTAATTATGGAATGAGATGGAATGAGATGTTCGACAAGCAGGTGTCATGTAGTGTAGGTAAAATGGAGTAGAATTGCATGAAATGTTTATAAAAGGCCATTTCTTCTTGGACCTGAAAATGTGATAACAGATTCATGCAATGCTTTTACTTGAAAGGAGATCTCTCCACCCCTACTCTTGTCCACGGTGGTCTGAGAACCCAAAACCTTGTGCGCTATCAAAATTCCTGTGTTGCCATGTAATGCTTACAAGATTAACAGTTTCTAAAACTGCATATCTAAGACTCTGGTCTGTCCAAGCAGTGAGGGTAAATGTATACATGTTCTCTGCTATCCACTTCGGTTTAATTATTATTTTGGGTACAGGGGACAGTTTTTTTTTTCAAGTATTCAGGGAGGTTTTAGGTCATATATTTAGCTGGAGGGAGGGCCAGCCATTTGTGTTTCAGAGGTCTGATTCTATCCATGTAACCCTTATTATAAATAACATTCACTCCCTTACAGTGCTAATATTGTAGGGAACAACATCGCCGATCACTGACTGCCAGCCTGCATCTGTTACCAGGCCTTGTAAGGTGTGCATATTGGTGGCAGGGAAGTCAGGTGCAGGAGAACGAACTTAGTATAAACGGAGTCATTTAATAAGAACTTACAAACAAACTCCAAAACCAAAATATACAAAAACTAATAAAATGGGTACAAAACCCATCACGCACCAACACATAATAGCACTAACATACAATCAAACAATCTCCAACAAGGACATGAGGGGAAACAGAGGGTTAAATACACAACATGTAATTGATGGGATTGGAACCAGGTGTGAAGGAAGACAAGACAAAACCAATGGAAAATGAAAAATGGATCAGTGATGGCTAGAAGATCGGTGACGTCGACCGCCAAACACCGCCCGAACAAGGAGAGGGACAGACCAAGAGAGCACAACAACCCAGACTGCTCCCACCTCTCTTCTCTCCTCTCTCTCCTGTAATTATACTTTACTCCTGCAGATGCAGATATAGGCACTGCTGAAATCCAGTGTGGACAGAGAAGAGACATTAAAGGAATACTTGCTATATATGTCTCTGAAAGATTTGACTCCCACAATGAACTTGAGGGAAGATGGATATTTATGTCCACCTAGTCACGTGACCAGGAGGACCCACCCGGGGAGCGAGTTCTGCTCCAGCACAGGTTGTCAACACACAAGTGCGTCACGCGCAAGCACAGCGTATCACGGTCCGCAGCAGCACAGCACTGCGCAAAGCAGTCTGGATCTGACAGAAAGAGACGGATGTAAGCAGTAACCCGAGGCCTGAAAATTCAATACATTGTCTGTGTATCCTCCGATAACATATGTCAACAGCGAATGGATGCGAAGAGCGCAGGCGTTTAACGTAACTCGAAGGTTCCCATGATAAGTTATTGATTTCAGCAGCACATAACTCAGAATGAAAAGTCCTTCAATGAGCTGCCATGACTGCCACGAAATCAGACTGTTGTCTATTTGTGAATGTTCCTAACGCAGCCGGGCGATCGCAGCATTTAGCCTGCTGCAGGCTACGTTTGGAGAGAGGTAAACATTGATGCCCTTCCCTAATAGACCAGTGCAACTCCGAACACAATGCAATCATAAACTTATAAGGACTCAACTGAAGACAATTGCGTTTCTTACACACGACACAATATGGCGAAAGAAATGTAAAGCAACTATAGACCTACACCTAAGACCCTGCATTCTCTAGTGAGGGTACTGGACTAATGTATTGCATAGCATCAACACTTGCCAATATTGTTTACCTGACTTGGGATACGTGACAATCCATATGTCGCTACTTCTGAGGGAGAAGTTGGCGATCTCCTCCATCTTTCCTCTGCAGAAGGGTGGAAGTCGTACTCCATCAAACTCGAAGTATTTGCTCTCAAACTCTATCGGGGTGCTTGGCGTGTCTGCCTCGCTCTCGGCCATCCTCAAAACGGGCACCCAACAACAATATATTTGTAATCAATTGAAAGGTTATAATTAGATTTGTTTTGAGAGCGATAATAATTATCGTCTCGAGTCGAGATATATGGTTAGGCTAGGACGTGATAGACCGCGAGCGAAGTACGCATTGACCTTCAGCCAATCACGTCGTAGCAAAGTGATGTAATGCGATGCGCTCATGTGATGCGCGCGCCTCCTCCTCAGCTTCAGCACCAGTTCGCTGTTGCGGAACACGCGCGTGCTCACTAGTGTCTGTAGCCGGAAGAGGAATGCTTTCAAGCTACATGAAGCATTCAAGCTGATGCAGGTAGTTGTTCTTGGAAATTAAAATCAAGAGATTAGGTTTTCAAATTCTACGTCAATGGCCTTCTACATTAGCCTGTGTAATGGTCCCTTGTTTGATCTGGGTAGACTGCTGTCAAGTGAGCCGACGCCCACAAAACGCTGCAAAGCAATCCGCGCTTCAGTCTCCCCTAGAATTTAACTGCGTGAATACACAACACTTTACGGTATCGCACGTTTTATGGTAGAAAAGCTGAGTGGGGTGCACAGATAGAGACAATAGCTACAAATCATACCAAGCAAACAGTTTAAAGCACACTTATCCAATCTTCCACAAAAAACGTTTACCAAATAGTTTATTTAATTTTCAGGCCTTATCAAAAATGACTGATATCACGAGTGGAGTAAGGCTGCGTAGGCTGCAGTAGCCTACCGGGCATGCTGTTACCAAATGGTTAATTATGAAAGCAAGATGGCTTTGAGGCAAATGTCGGCCATATTGGAACTCCCCAGGAGGAGCAGTCCTCATTGGAATGAATGGAATTCTACAGTTATTTCAAATACATGTTTCAAGGACAAAATTACATGTATTTAAGTATTTTGTTGTTGTAGTGGGGACAGTAACATATGAACTTTCTAAACATTATACTTTAATGAAACGTTTTGTATATATATACAGTCCAGTCAAAAGTTTGGACACACCTACTCATTCAAGGGTTTTTCTTTATTTTGACTATTTTCTACGTTGTAGAACAATAATGAAGACATCAAAACTATGAAATAACACATATAGAATCATGTAGTAACCAACAATGTTTTAAACAAATCAAGATATTTTATATTTGAGATTCTTCAAAGTAGCCACCCTTTGCCTTGATGACAGCTTTGCACACTCTTGGAATTCTCTCAACCAGCTTCATGAGGTAGCCACCTGAATCTCATTTTGACTCCCCAGTGGGTGGGCTTGGCTTCCAAATGGGTGGGCCTAAACTCTCCCAGGCCCACCCATGGCTGAGCCCCTCCCCAGTCATGTGAAATCCATAGATTAGGGCTTAATTTATTTATTTCAATTGACTGATTTTCTTATATGAACTGTAACTCAGTAAAATAATTGAAATTGTTGCAAGTTGCATTTATATTTTGGTTAAGTACAGTTGAAATCGTAAGTTTACATACACTTAGGTTGGAGTCATTAAAACTTGTTTTTCAACCACTCCAAACATTTCTTGTTAACAAACTATGGTTTTGGCAAGTCGGTTAGGACATCTACTTTATGCATGACACAAGTAATTTTTCCAACAATTGTTTACAGACAGATACATTATTTCACTTATAATTCACTGTATCACAATTCCAGTGGGTCAGAATTTTACATACACTAAGTTGACTATGCCTTTAAACAGCTTGCAAAATTCCAGAAAATTATGTCATGGCTTTAAAAGCTTCTGGTAGGCTAATTGACATAATTTAAGTCAATTGGAAGTGTACCAGTGGATGTATTTCAAGGCCTACCTTCAAAAGCAGTGCCTCTTTGCTTGACATCATGGGAAAATCAAAATAAATCAGCCAAGACCTCAGAAAAAGAACTGTAGACCTCCACAAGTGTGCTTCATCCTTGGGAGCAATTTCCAAACGCCTGAAGGTACCACGTTCATCTGTACAAACAATAGTACTCAAGTATAAACACCATGGGACCACGCAGCCGTCATACCGCTCAGGAAGGAAACGCGTTTTGTCTCCTAGAGATGAACATACTTTGGTGCAGAAAGTGCAAATCAATCCCAGAACAACAGCAAAAGACCTTGTGAAGATGCTGGAGGAAACGGGTACAAAAGTACCTGTATCCACAGTAAAACGAGTCCTATATTGCCATAACCTGAAAGGCCGCTCAGCAAGAAAGAAGCCACTGCCAAAAAACCGCCATAAAAAAGCCAGACTATGGTTTGCAACTGCACATGGGGACAAAGATCATACTTTTTGGAGAAATGTCCTCTGGTCTGATGAAACAAAAATAGAATTGTTTGGCCATAATGACCATTGTTGTGTTTGGAGGAAAAAGGGGGATGCTTGCAAGCTGAAGAACACCATCCCAACCGTGAAGCACGGGGGTGGCAGCATCATGTTGTGGGAGTGCTTTGTGCAGGAGGGACTGGTGCACTTCACAAAATAGATGGCATCATGAGGCAGGAAAATTATGTGGATATATTGAAGCAACATCAAGACATTAGTCAGGAAGTTAAAGCTTGGTCGCAAATGGTTCTTCCAAATGTACAATGACCCCAAGCATACTTCCAAAGTTGTGGCAAAAGGGCATAAGGACAACAAAGTCAAGGTATTGGGGTGGCCATCACAAAGCCCTGACCTCAATCCTATGGAAAATCTGTGGGCAGAATTGAAAAAGCGTGTGCGAGCAAGGAGGCCTACAAACCTGACTCAGTTACACCAGCTCTGTCAGGAGGAATGGGCCAAAATTCACCCAACTTATTGTGGGAAGTTTGTGGAAGGCTACCCGAAACGTTTGACCCAAGTTAAACAATTTAAAGGCAATGCTACCAAATACTAATTGAGTGTAGGTAAACTTCTGACCCACTGGGAATGTGACGAAAGAAATAAAAGCTGAAAGAAATCATTCTCTCTACTGTTATTCTGACATTTTACATTCTTAAAATAAAGTGGTGATCCTAACTGACCTAATACAGGGAATTTTTACTAAGATTAAATGTCAGGAATTGTGAAAAACTGAGTTTAAATGTATTTGCCTAAGATGTATGTAAACTTCTGACTTCAACTGTATATATTTTTTATGTTTAGCGGACGTAATATAATTTAAAAGAATGCATTAAGGTGTCTGCAATAGAATAAATGAGGCAAAAACATATGTAAATGTAATGTTTACCACATGGCCTTAACCTGAGCCAATTTGTTTTTCTCTGTTGCCCATGCTATTTCAATATTTAAATAACAAATCATTTGATTTTTCCATTGTGTTATGTCCCCCAGAGTGGGTTGATTGATTTTCAAGTTTTTAATATACGTTTTTTCAAGATGAGTGATGAGAAGACAATCATCCAGCCCATTGTGTATCTCACTACACCCGATATGCCATGACTTAAAATATGCAGAGACAGACGGATTAAAAGTAAATCAACATTGTAATACTTCTGACAGCCAACTTTCTAGCTCCGCCCATAACTTTTGGACTTTATAGCGTTCCCAGAAAACTATCTGACAAAATGTTTACCATCCATTTTTACTGTATTAAAGTTCCCATTTTTACTGTGTTTTACAGTGTTACAAATTAATTAGAATCCCTCAAAATTCACTGTAATATACAGTAAACTAGTATTTTTCCAATCTTCTAGCTGGCATAATATGGGCATGTTATGCTTTGCAATGTTAATGATAATAAATTATTGAAGTACTAGTGGCACACTTCACAAAATGTTTACCATCCATTTTTACAGTGTTAAAATTGAATTAGGTTCCCTTAAAAGTTCACTGTAATATACAGTAATCAATTGTTTTTCCATTGTTGTAACTGGCATAATATGGGTGTGTTATGGTATGGAATAGTCATCACACTGCATTAATGATGTACTAGTGGCACACATCTCAAAATATGTTTAGCAGCCATTTTGCCTGTGGAAAACTTGAGTTATATGCAAAACTGCTACAGTAAGCATAGGCCTATCATAGGCCCATCATCTTTTTTTATTCGAAGGATTCTTTCTCGCTGATGAAAGATAAGGGCCATATGTTTCGAAAGCCGTATCACAAGCGATCATTATTGACGTTTCTAAACGTTAAAACACAGCGTCAGGATTGTAGTTCACATGAGGCAGCCGTGGGCGAAGATAACTGCTGAAAACAGTCGGGAGAAGGCAAAATAAACCCTGTATCACCAAATATCCATATTTGGTGATACAGGGTTTATTTTATATTGGAATAGGCCTACATCACGATAGGCTACAGCACAGAAAATAAACAATGTAGCCTAGTATGCTACATTTTTACAGCACAGAACTTTCCTCAACCCCAAGGCATTTTAATATTTTACTGTATTGATATTGAAAATATACACACTTGGTGATACAGGGTTTATTTTATATTGGAATAGGCCTACATCACGAAAGGCTACAGCACAGAACATGAACATTGAATGCCTAGTATGCTACATTTTCACAGCACATAACCCTCTACCAATACAACAAAACAATAGCATAGGGCAGGCTATAACGTTCTCCCACTTCACACCTTCACTTCCACTGAGCTAAATTGGGGAGGGGAGTTAATTTAGTGAAAAGAAGTATGAATGTTGGTAATGAAGGATTTCCTGCTTTTGAAATGTGCCAATATTTTTACAATGTTGCCACATTAAATCTATTTTTCTTTTAGTCAAGAAGATAAGATGAGCCAGACCAACCAACCACCCCCACGAGGTGGATCAGAGGTGGCAACCTCCTCTTTACCAGGTGGATGGACACTACAGTACTACTCTGTGCTCCACAAGACTAAGAGATGATACAGGACCGTTTTTCAATTTCATTGACATTGCTGTGACCAACTGCTACATCATGTAGAAGGAACTCTGCCTATAAACAGTATATTAG
Organism: Salvelinus alpinus; assembly: GCF_045679555.1. Lineage (NCBI taxonomy): Eukaryota > Metazoa > Chordata > Actinopteri > Salmoniformes > Salmonidae > Salvelinus > Salvelinus alpinus. Next base: position 8,726,061 of record NC_092122.1, read on the forward strand.
TTGGGGCTTTCCATGTGCAATACACATGAAGGTCAGGAGATGGAACCTAGTCGCACTAATGAGTGTGGGGTCACTAGGCTGACCCTCTGTGACATTAGGAAGGGCTTTCACCTGTGGCATAACGTTTGAGGTTACAGACATGACAATTCTGTGTGATTGGGCTTTTTGTTCTGTTGAAAAACAGATGTGGACAGTAGTCCAAAAAAAGTACACTGAACAAAAAAATGTATGCATCATGCAACAATTTCAAAGATTTGACTTAGTTACAGTTCATACAAAGGAAATCAGTCAAAATATGTATTAGGTCCTAATCTGTGGATGTCACATGACTGGGAAAACAGATAGGCATCTGGTAGTCACAGATACATTTAAATAAAAGGTAGGGGCGTGGATCAGAAAACCAGTCAGTATCTTGTGTGACCACCATTTGCCTCATGCAGTGTGACACATCTCTTTCACGTAGAGTTGATTGTGGCCTGTCGAATGTTGTCCCACACCTTTTCAATGGCTGCACGTAGTTGCTGGATATTGGCGGAAACTGGAACACATTGTTGTAGATGTTAATCTAGAGCATCCCTAACATACTCAATGGGTGACATGTCTGGTGAGTATGCAGGCCATGGAAGAACTGGGACATTTTCAGCTTCCAGGAATTGTGTACAGATCCTTGAGGCATGGGGCTGTGCATTATCATGCTGAAACATGATTCTGTACAAAATCCTAACTATATTTGTAAGTACGGCGTATAGTAGAGGTCAGTGTTTGAAAGACACTTGGAATCGAAGAAAGCATCGAAACCAAGGTGAAGTCAGTTGGATCTTGTATTTAGTAACACATGGTTTGAAAAAGCATGTGAGAAAAAGAAGCTTCAGATGTGATTGTCAGAAGTACGTCATCAAAGTGATACATACATCGGCACTCTGCTATCGAAATGACACCGATAGTGTTTTGCAAGTACACTACGTGACCAAAAGTATGTGGACACCTGCTAGTCGAACATCTCATTTCAAAATCATGGACATTCATATGGAGTTGGTCCGCCCTTTGCTGCTATGCCAGTCTCCACTCTTCTAGGAAGGCTTTCCACTAGATGTTGGAACATTGCTGCGGGGACGTGCTTCCATTCATCCACAAGAGCATTAGTGAGGTCGGGCACTGATGTTAGCCGATTAGGCCTGGCTCGCAGTCGGCGTTCCAATTCATCCCAAAGGTGTTCGATGGGGTTGAGGACAGGGCTCTGTGCAGGCCAGTCAAGTTTTTCCACACTGATCTCAACAAACCATTCTGTATGGACCTTGCTTTGTGCATGAGTGCATGCTGAAACAGGAAAGGGACTTCCCCAAACTGTTGCCACAAAGTTAGAAGCACATGTCACAATGTCATTGTATGCTGTAGCGTTAAGATTTCCCTTCACTGGAACTAAGGGGCCAAGCCCGAACCATGAAACAGCCCCAGACTATTAATCCTTCTCCACTTAACTTTACAGTTGGCATTATGCATTGGGGCAGGTAGCGTTCTCCTGGCATCCACCAAACCCAGATTTGTCCGTTGGACTGCCAGATGGTGAAGCGTGATTCATCACTCCAGAGAAGGCGTTTCCACTGCTCCAGATTCCAATGGCGGCTAGCTTTACACCACTCCAGCCGACGCTTGGCGTTGCTTATGGTGATCTTAGGCTTGTGTGCGGTTGCTCGGCCATGGTAACCCATTTCATGAAGCTCCCGACGAACAGTTATTGTGCTGACATTGCTTCCAGGCAGTTTGGAACTCGGTAGTGACTGTTGCAACCGAGGACAGACAATTTTTACACACTACTTGCTTCAGCACTCAGCGGTCCCGTTCTGTGAGCTTGTGTGGGCTACCACTTTGCGTCTGAGCCGTTGTTGCGCTTAGACGTTTCCACTTCACTATAACAGCACAAACATTTGACCGGGGCAGTTCTAGCAGGGCAAAAATTTGACTAACTGACTTGTTGGAAAGGTGGCATCCTATAACGGTGCCACGTTGAAAGGCACGGAGCTCTTCAGTAAGGCCATTCTACTACCAATGTTTGTTTATGGATGGCTGTGTGCTTGATTTTATACACCTGATTTAAAGGGGTGTCCACATACTTTTGTATATATATATATGTAGCATGGATCGTTCTGCGTTGTGTAATTTAATGAGGACTGCCACAACTGGAGGTCTGCTTGTTGGATTTTTATTTGTCCTGTGCACGAAGAGACAACGTACAATATGTTAGCCCTTGGCGCAGTCACATCTCTCAGGCACCTGCGCGAGCACATGGAAACTCACTCAAAAACTGTCCCAAGTAACCACAAGTTACAATAGGTACCCTAGCTAGCGAGCTCGTTAAAACTTTTGAACATACAATATGTAAAATATAAATATTTAACAAAACGTATGCAACCATAACAGCACATTGTGTAACATTACCACGGTTTTATATTGAAAAATAGCAGAGCCAAGGGCAACATACCTCGCTAATTGAAGGTCAGACAAGAGAGAACAATACAAGGGTACGGTAAGACAGATACCCCACATGGACCAAACCAAAATATACAAAACGTTTACAATCAAGTGTATTTACAATATAGATATGAAAAAGTGTTTGCACCCCAAAAAAAATAACATTAGCTATGCAGCTGTAATGAAATAAAAAACTCACTCTGAATTATTATTATTATTAACACCCCTTCTTGACCTGGCCTATTTGAACTGGTCCTTGTGTGCCACTATCTAGGGGAACAACATAACACTGCTAATTATATGTACAGTAATCCCTCGTTTATCGCGGGGGTTACGTTCCGAAAATGACCCGCGATAAGTGAAATCCGCGAAATAGATTTTTTTTTTTTTTTTTACAATTAGCAACTATTACATGTATACAAATACAGTGACTCACGTGTAGGCCGTTTCGTCGACATTATGGGTTTAGGAGATGTTCGAAATTACAAGATAATTTGGCCAACTTAATGTAAATTTGCCAAGCTGTTTTATGTACGTACACATAACTGCACGAGACGACAAAATGATAGCACAATTCGTAGCATGTTTTGATACAAGAAGCGGGAGTGAGTTTTTAGCGAATCAGAATGCAGAGCACAATGCACCAAAAAAAAAAAAAAAATGCATTATGAAAATCCGCGAAATAGCGAATCCGCGATAAGTGAACCGCGAAGTGGCGAGGGATCACTGTACATTCATTTCCAATGGAAGCTGTGTTTGCATTGCGTTGCAGAGCGTTCTGTATACGTCAGATTTATCGAACGCATGCATCAAACTGTATGTGTTTTTGGCTTGACAGAAGTGGTAGCAGAAGGTGAATGTTGAACTTTTGTTGGACACATGCTGTGTACCATTTTTCGCTTAACACTGTAGGTGTGGTCGAGGCGTTAGCTTCGAAACGATTTCGAGGCATGCCTTGGAGCTCCTGTACCAAACGTAACATCACTACTTGTTTGATCGAATATGAGTTTCGCAATGATTAGGTTGTTACGAGTATACTTTTATAAATAGGGCACGTAACATCCCGACAACTTTGCGAAAACATACTTTATATCGGAGTTGTGCCTGTTGTTCACACGCTTATCTGCCCTCTCATTCGCTACAATGGTGCGACCTGATCTTTCCCCCTCGGTTTTCCTACCTGAAAATACGCGATACCGTAAAGTGTTGTGTATGCGCGAACCAAATTCAGGAGGAGCCTGGAGCGCGGGTGGCTTGACCGCAGTGGACGATATAGGCTACTCAAATCGGTTAATAAGGTTCGAGTTGGCATAGTAATAGCAGGCAGGTTATACAAATATACAGATTATGATATAATAGATATTAATCGAATGCATCTCTCTCTCATTTATTTCCAATGCAGAGTGTGGGGCGTGGCTCCACCTAAAATAAGACTCTTGCCTCCTTATGCAGATTGGCCAGACCTGCCCTTTTCTAGAAACGGGTAGTTCAGCGCTCCGGCGATTCTCAATAGATGACTCTCGGTCTCTTCGTACATTGCACAAGGAGTAGACTGGCTAGTGTACGCTAGTTTGAGCCGTCCTCTATTCCAATATCTTTCGGAGCTGTTGACATTCAACCAACACTGAAGGGAACTTGACAAAAAAGTTAACATGTTGGAGTGATCATAACGAGCGCATTTACCCAACCGTCTAGGTCCTCGCCAAGGACTGTCCACCCGGGATGTTCGACCTAACGAAGGAATGGAATCTGTCGTTTGCCGGCTGCGGGTTCCTGGGGATCTATCACATCGGAGTAGCCAGCTGCCTGTTGGAACAAGCGCCTTACCTCATCAAAGGTGCCACCAAGATCTACGGGGCTTCCGCCGGTTCCCTCTCCGCCTCGATGCTCGCCAGCCAGGCATCCATAGGTAGGCTACAGTACCCTACTGTACACTGGCCCTTGATTTCACCGGTCCCTGTCATCAGTGGATTGCCTGGATGGAGACTTTTACGCACAAGGAGTAGTCCTCTCTTTCATGTGTTTAGGGGAACTTCAGATTAGCAGTCAAATTAACTTTCAAGAATAATAACTTGTGGTCTTGAGACATGGGGTGAAATGACTTTAACAATGCTGGAAACGTTGCTCCTATGTAATAGATAGGTTGAATTTAGAATTTTAAAATAGGCTACATTTTTCTCATGTTCTAAACTGCAAATGATGTATAATTTGAGCCAAAATACATGCCTGTGTAGAAATATGGTAGCCTTCCACTCGTTGATCATGTCACACCATTGATAAATGCCATCTGAGTCAGTTGTAGGACTATTGACCTATTGGGCCTCTGGATCAGAGGCGTGCCAATGGTTCTGATGGATCTCGCGGACTAGGGACACACACGCAATCACGATTAAGTAGTTCGTAGCTGAGTGTCTGTGCGACACCTGGCCTTTTTTCCCCTCTCTCTTAATTTTGAACCCAATAAATAACCTTATAGTCAAGAGATGGAGTAGCCTCCTGCAAGGTTTCTGGGAATCAGTCCGTACCTGTCCCAGTTGTATCATGTTTAAATGAGAGTGTTAAAGAGGGTGAGAGATTGAAAGAAAGAGTAATAGAGGGAGACATTTCGCTACAACCGCAATAACATCTGCTAAACACGTGTTTGTGACCAATACATTTTTTATTGGTTTGACTTATACAGTGAACAGACAAATTAGGGGTCATGAACCTTTTACCACGGTGGGCTTAAACAGGGGTCCACACAGAGCGTTTCCTGGTAGTCTTAAACAAATCTACTTTGAGACAAGAGTATACACATCACACATGGTTATGGGCTTAAATAGAAGAATACACCTGTACCATGTATGATATAGAGTTTGAAATCTATTCCATTTTGAGTTTGCCTCCCAATATTACACTTTATATACACTATATCACAGAAGACTGAAATATAACAAAACGCCTGGTTTGTTTATTGAGCTGTACACTAAGGTGACTATTCAAAGATACTCAGCTGGTCAGCCTCCAGTGATTCCCCAACATCTTGTCAACATGTGCCTGGAAAAATTATGCCTGATATGTTATACCAATCTGACTGTATGTGCTTTTGTCCATACCCAGGCGTCAAAAACCTCTCCAAAATGTAAAATTGTGTAAAATCTTTCTGCAGCAATTTTATGGAGAAAACTTGCATTCTTTAATGTAGACATTACTTTTTTCATGTGTTCATGAATGTTTGTGTTTAGGCCCGGGGGCCAAAAAACTCTCCAAGTACATTTACGATTTTAAACCTATTCACAAAATATCTTACAGATATCTTCCAGGCCCTTTCTCACTCTCTCTCATCATGTTACAAGCTGACAGGCACAGACCGTAAAAGCCTCAAACTCCTCAACTACACCTCCCCTTCTCCAGCCTCGAACCGGATAAGGATGTGGCTCCACTGAGCTGACCAATCAGCAGTGAGGAGACTTGACAGGCAATGCACTATTGTGACCCCATCAACACCAACTTTTATATCACCGACAAGTACACTATCCCATCTAGCGGAGAGGTGTCAATTGCACAGGTCATGACAGTTTAGCTGTATTGAACATGTAGCTGTACCGAACACAGGCCCACAGCCCATTTGAACTGTTTCAGCTTTACTCAATGTCGATGTTATACAGGCACTACAAATACAGAGCAAACGACAGGCAAGGGAAAGACAGGTAGCCTGAGTTCATGTCACAGTACAGGGGATGTACAGATACCTATAGATGTTTTTATGTGCATGCAAAGGGGAGCTCTGGTCAGGTACTCAGCTGCGGTGAGTAGTAGTACTTAATTTTGTGTAATCCGGGGAGAGGTTGTAACACAGAGATTCCTGTAAGGTGAAATACAATTATGTAAATGTCTAGTATTTTTGGTCTTGGATTTTTAAAAGCCCTGGATAGCCTAAAACACTATAAACATGGGCCCTAATTGGGACCACAATTGCTTGCCAGCATATTCAGGATTTTTTTCAAAAGTGAGTCAGTAGGCTATAACAATTGAATAAACTAGATATTCTTCTACCATATCTATTGTGTTATATTCTCCTACATTCAATTCACATTTCCACAAACTTCAAATTGTGTCCTTTCAAATGGTACCAAGAATATGCATATCCTTGCTTCAGGGCCTGAGTTACAGTCAGTTAGATTTGGGTATGTCATTTAGGAGAAAATTGGGAAAAAAGGGGGCTATCCTTAAGAAGTTTTAACAAAGCAAATTTGAGGAAAACGCTACCAAAGTTCTATCAACACATTGCCTGTAGTCCTTGCGCTTCAAAAACTCTTGACCATTGTTACTCTTCCTTCCGGAATGGCTACAAGGCTCTCCCCCGCCCTCTCTTCAGCTAATCAGATCATGACTCCATTCTGCTCATCCCTTCCTATAGGCAGAAACTCAAACAGGAAGTACCCGTGCTAAAGTCTATTCAATGCTGGTCTGACCAATCTGAATCCATGCTTCAAGATTGTTTTGATCACGCGGACTGGGATATGTTCCGGGTTGCCTCTGAGAATTACATTGACATATGCACAGACACAGTGACTGAGTTCATCAGGAAGTGTTTAGGGGATGTTGTTCCCACTGTGAATATTAAAACCTACCCAAACCAAAAGCCGTGGATAGATGGCAGCATTCGCGCAAAACTGAAACAGCGAACCACTGCATTTAACCACAGCAAGGTGACTGGGAATATGATCGAATACAAACAGTGTAGTTACTCCCTCCGTAAGGCAATCAAAAAGGCAAAACGTCAGTACAGAAACGAAGTGGATTCTCAATTAAATGGCTCAGACATGAGACATATGTGGCAGGGTCTACAGACAATCACGGATTACAAAGGGAAAACCAGCCACATCGCGGACACCGACGTCTTGCTCCCGGGCAAGCTAAACACCTTCTTTGATCTCTTTGAGGATACCACAGTTCCACCAACTGTGGTCTCTCGTTCTCCGTGGCCAATGTGAATAAGACATTTAAGCATGTTAACCCTCGCATGGCTGCCGGCCCAGACGGCATCCCTAGCCGCGTCCTCAGAGCATGCACAGACCAGCTGGCTGGAATGTTTACGGACATAGTCAATCACTCCCTATCCCAGTCTGCTGTCCCCACTTGCTTCAAGATGTTCACCATTGTTCTTGTACCCAAGAAAGTAAAGGTAACTGAACTAAATTACTTTAGCCCGTAGCACTCACTTCTGTCATCATGAAGTGCTTTGAGTCTAGTTAAGGATTATATCACCTCCAACTTACCTGACACCCTAGACCCACTTTAATTTTCATACCACCCCAACAGATCCACAGACGATGCAATCGCTATCGCACTGCACACTGCCATATCCCATCTGGACAAGAGGAATACCTATGTAAGAATGCTGTTCATTGACTATAGCTCAGCCTTCAACACCATAGTACCCTCCAAGCTCATCATTAAGCTTGGGGCCCTGAGTCTGAACCCCGCCCTGTGCAACTGGGTTCTGGACTTCCTGACCGGCCGCCCCCAGGTGGCAAAGGTAGGAAACAACACCTCCACTTCTCTGCTCCTCAACACAGGGGCCCCACAAGGGTGTGTTCTCAGCCCTCTCCTGTACTCCCTGTTCACCCATGACTGCGTGGCCACACACGCATCCAACTCCGTCATCAAGTTTGCAGAAGACACAACAGTAGTAGGCCTGATTACCAACAATGATGAGACAGCCTACATGGAGGAGGTGAGGGCCCTGGTGGAGTGGTGCCAGGAAAATAATCTCTCCCTCAACGTCAACAAAACGAAGGAGCTGATTTTGGACTTCAGGAAACAGCACGCCCCTATCCACATCAACGGAGCCGCAGTGGAGAAGGTGAAAAGCTTCAAGTTCCTCGGCGTACACATCACTGACAATCTGAAATGGTCCACCCACACAGACAGTGTGGTGAAGAAGCCGCAACAGTGCCTCTTCAACCTCAGGAAGCTGAAGAAATTGGTCTTGGCCCCTACAAACATCAAACTTTTACAGATGCACAATTGAGAGCATCCTGTTGACCTGTATCACCGACTGGTACGGCAACTGCACTGCCCGGAACCGCAGGGCTCTCCAGAGGGTGGTGCAGTCTGCCCAACACATCACCGGGGGCACACTGCCTGCCCTCCAGGACACCTACAGCACCCGATGTCACATGAAGACTGTAGAAGTAAATGAAATATATAGGACAGCACATAGATGTATAAAATGGCTGAACATTAAAAATAGATCACAGTAATGAAAGGGAGACACATGGTCTGCTGACCTGACACATGGTCTGCTGACCTGACACTAATGAAAGGGAGAGAACACATGGTCTGCTGACCTGACACTAATGATAAAGAGATTCATAGTCAGCTGCTTCTACACAGAGGTTTATAGGACAGAGTCTGCTGATTCCAAGAAAGGCAAACAAAACAAAGAGTACATTGACACATTATGCTGACACACTAAAGATAGAGGGATCCATAGTCAGCTGCTTCTAAAAAGAAGGCCTATAAGGCAGAATCTGCTGATTCCAATGGGGGCAAAGTGCATTGACACATTGATGAAAGGAAGAGACACAGAATCTGCTGACACACTAGGATGGAGGGTCCGGCCACCATTGTAGTCTAGCTGAGAGCAGATGTGGGCGTTATTGGGCGTGAACAAGCGGGAAGCTTGAACTAGAGGATAGTGGTGGCGAATGACTTGAGAAGGGAGACTTCATTTGCATAAGGGATGGACATAGTGCTATGTGTGTATAAATATAGGAGCTAAGGCTCTGGGAAATGAGGGGGGTTCCGCGGTGGGTGTTCCGCGGTGTGTGTGCCGCGGGGTGTGTTCCGCGGACATTCCAGATTGTGATACAATTTGTATTAAAAATCTTATTTGAGTTCACAAAGTTCTTGTAAGAGTTATATTTGAAGTGATTTTCTACGACAAGACCAAAAAGATCATCAAGGACACTATCATCCAGAAGGCAAGGTCAGTAAAGGTGCATCAAAGTTGGGACTGAGAGAAGCTGTTTTTCAGTCTATCTCAAGGCCATCAGACTGTTAAATAGCTATCATTAGCCGGCCGACCACCAGGTTACTCAACACGGCACCCTAGAGATGCCTATAGATGTTTTTATGTGCATGGAATCACTGGTCACTTTAATGATGTTTACATACTGTTTTACTCATTTCATATGTATATATTGTATTCTACTGTATTTTAGTCAATGACACTCCGACATTGCTCCTCCTAATATTTATATATTTCTTAATTCCATTCTTTTACTTTTAGATTTGTGTGTATTGTTGTGAATTGTTAGATACTACTGCACTGTTGGAGCTAGGAACACTAGCATTTCGCTACATCCGCAATAACATCTGCTAAACGTGTATGTGACCAATAAAATTGGATTTGAATTATTCAAAAAGCAACAAAAAAACCATAAGGTCTACACTATGTCCTTGGTAACGTCCATGAATGTGTGGTAGCGTTAGCCTGCCAACTAAGACAGATAACATTAACATCAACAAAGTTTCCAATATAAGATGCACAAAAATGGTTCTGCCATTGAAGAATCCACGTTGGGAACAGCTGTTGATTTATGACCGTCAGTGGAGGCTGCTGAGGGGAGGACGGCTCATAATAATGGCTGGAAACCATGTGTTTGATGTATTTGATACCGTTCCACTGATTCCGCTCCAGCCATTACCATAAGCCCATTCTCCCCAATTAAGGTGCCACCAACCTCCTGTGATGACTGTGTGTCTGAGGGGAGAGAAGCTGATCAAGATCTCAACTGGTGATTTGGCTGGCTGAAGGACTGTTTGACATATATTAATAAATATGGGGCTGCAGGGTAGCCTTGTGGTTAGAGCGTTGGACTAGTAACCGAAAGGTTGCAAGTTCAAATCCCCGAGCTGACAAGATACAAATCTGTCGTTCTGCCCCTGAACAGGCAGTTAACCCACTATTCCTAGGCTGTCATTGAACATGGGAATTTGTTCTTAACTGACTTGCCTAGTTAAATAAAGATAAAATAAAAGAAATGGATGCCAGGGGGGACACTAGAGGGTGCTAAAGCAGGATGTGTCAAAAGAAAGTACTGGATTGTTGGGAGAATTGGCAGAAGAAAGATATAGGTTACATGACAACAGTTCGTATAGGGTCACTGGCATAGCAAACACCCCCGCAGCCCCCGCAAGGCAGATTTGGGGCTTTTAATTTTGAGGGTTGGGGGTTGGGCACCCCAGATAGTATATGAATACGTCATAAGCCATAACATTTTTTTTTATTACAGGAAATTAGCTTCACAGCTGGAAAATATTCTCTCTGCCCCATGCACCAAATACAACAGGTGTAGACGTTACTGTGAAGGGCTTAAGTAAGAACATTTGCACACAAAAAAAGGAAATAGGAACACAAAATATACGAGGCTATATAAAAGGAGTACCAGTATGTGCTGGGTCAATGTGCTGGGGTACGAGGTAGTTGAGGTGATTTAGGTCAAATGTACAGGTAGGTAGGGGTAAAAGTGACTAGGCAAACAGAATAGATCATAAACAGATAATAAATCGAGTAGCAGCAGCGTGTGAAAGTGTGTGTGAGAGTGTATGTAGTGTGTGTGTGATTGTCGCTGTAGTATGTGTGGGTGAGTCCAGTGAGTGTGCATAGAGCCAGTGCAAAAAAAGGCTGTCAATGCAGATAGTTCATCAAATGGCTACCCAGACTATTAGACTACCTCAGTATTTTCTTATCACTAATAGATTTTCTTTACTAGAACACTGTGTATAACAGTCTTCAGATCCATTCCATCCAAGTGTAGATAAGATGAACACACATAACTAGCTCAGTACAGGTGCAGAGCAGTAAATAAGTTAAACCGGTGGAGAAATGTCTTGTGAGCTACAGATCACTGTTTAGTTCGCTTGAGAATCAATCTTCCTTTGAATAAAACAAGTATCCAATTCCTCCCAATGGAAGGCCCAAACACAACTAACAGACCCTCCCCTCCTCTAGCTAAGTGCTGTGAGGATGTGATCGAGACAGCCAAGGAGGCCCGGAAGCGTAACCTGGGTCCCCTCCACCCCTCCTTCAACCTGGTCAAGGTCATCAGGTCGGGCCTGGAGCGTGACCTGCCCACCGATGCACACACACTCGCCTCCGGGAGGCTGTGTGTGTCACTCACTCGCGTGTCTGATGGACAAAACGTCATTGTGTCCGAGTTCAAGTCCAAGGAGGAGCTCATCCAGGTGAGTGTCCCCACTCAACCCACCTGGGCTGCTATTCACAAAACATATCCGAGTAGGAGTACTGATCTAGGATCCATTTTGCCACTTAAATCATAATGGATTGGAGTGGGGAGAAAAGTACGGTAAAAATCAAAACATATTAGTAAATAAGGTTATCCAAACAATAATTACCTCCCTAGAGCAGTAAAATAATATACCTACATACAGTAGGTCGGAAGTTTACATACACCTTAGCCAAATACATTTAAACTCAGTTTTTCACAATTCCTGACATTTAATCCAAGTAAAAATTCCCTGTTTTAGGTCAGTTAGGATCACCACTTTATTTTAAGAATGTGAAATGTCAAAATAATAGTAGAGAGAATTATTTATTTCAGCTTTTATTTCATCACATTTCCAGTGGGTCAGAAGTTTACATACACTCAATTAGTATTTGGTAGCATTGCCTTTAGATTGTTGGGTGAATAAGTTGGGTGAATTTTGGCCAATTCCTCCTGACAGAGCTGGTGTAACTGAGTCAGGTTTGTAGGCGTCCTTCCTCGCACACGCTATTTCAGTTCTGCCCACACATTTTCTATAGGATTGAGGTCAGGGCTTTGTGATGGCCACTCCAATACCTTGACTTTGTTGTCCTTAAGCCATTTTGCCACAACTTTGGAAGTATGCTTGGGGTCATTGTTCATTTGGAAGACCCATTTTCGACCAAGCTTTAACTTCCTGACTGATGTCTTGAGATGTTTCTTCAATATAGCCACAATTTTCCTGCCTCATGATGCCATCTATTTTGTGAAGTGCTGAGGTCTTGGCTAATTTCTTTTGATTTTCCCATGATGTCAAGCAAAGAGGCACTGAGTTTGAAGGTAGGCCTTGAAATACATCCTCAGATACACCTCCAATGATATCAATTAGCCTATCAGAAGCTTCTAAAGCCATGACATCATTATCTGGAATTTTCCAAGCTGTTTAAAGACACAGTCAACTTAGTGTATGTAAACTTCTGACCCACTGGAATTGTGATACAGTGAAATATAAGTTAAATAATCTGTCTGTAAACAATTGTTGGAAAAATTACTTGTCATGCACAAAGTAGATGTCCTAACCGACTTGCCAAACTATAGTTTGTTAACAAGACATTTGTGGAGTGGTTGAAAAACAAGTTTTAATGACTCCAACCTAAGTGTATGTAAACTTCCGACTTCAACTGTATCGGTTGTTTTATGATTAACAAAATCTGTCTTATGGGTATCTTCTCTCGCTTATATATGAGCAGAGATCATGGCAGAGATATGCCAGAGTGGCTACAAGGACGCCCTTCGCTTTCTTGAGGAGAACCGTGAGTATTTCTATGTTGCCTTTGACAGTAATAGTGGGCTGTGCTAAGATCAGAAGCTAATGTGACATACATGCAGTGAGCATCAATGATGTCAATTGTACAGGGTTCAACATGAAGTATGGAGTAAACCAACGCTTATTTATGGTGTAATATTTTTATTGGCTGACAAGGTCACGAAAATGTGCGCTCATCGATGGTGGCGGAAGCCGTGCTTTGTTATGATTCTGAACAGTCAGATAGCTAGCAACAATGACAAGAAGCTGCCGTGTGGGGACTCGTAGGTGGCTTGTTTCAGCTAGTTTTATCTTGATTACCATGTCTTGTTTTGAGGTCTTTTGACTGATTTCTTGTCAATGCTAATATAACTAGCTAGCTAACCAACAACGTTAACAATGTATTTGAGAGACAACAAATGCTCATTGTGCAATTGTATCTATGGTTTCAATAAACATTGAGACAAAATATAGTTTACATGTTGTCAGCAATCTAAGCCAACCCTGTCTGTTTTCCCCATAGTTGCCACGCGTCGGTTTTGTTGCTAAACAAACAACTTGTCTATGCTGTATTACAAAGATGATGAATGTATTGTTTATGATGTCAGATCTACTGAAGCTGGAGTGTCCGACTGCCGGCCCCAACCTATCAGAAGCTGCCTGCTGCAAGCCCATCGCCATGGAAACAACTAAGAACTGGATGTTCTGGCGGCTCCGCGTCCTGAGGAAGCAACATTGGTGCTTGGATGAGCAGATTGTTGACAACCTGCCAACCCAACTCAAAAAAGGTAGATAGGAGGTCAACCTAGACAAGGGATGGGTAACTGGCGCCCCGCGCCCTTTTGTAGGCCTACGTATCAATTTCCACTTTTTTTTGTGTATATATATACAGTGGGGAGAACAAGTATTTGAAACACTGCCGATTTTGCAGGTTTTCCTACTTACAAAGCATGTAGAGGTCTGTAATTTTTTATCATAGGTACACTTCAACTGTGAGAGACGGAATCTAAAACAAAAATCCAGAAAATCACATTGTATGATTTTTAAGTAATTAATTTGCATTTTATTGCATGACATAAGTATTTGATCACCTACCAACCAGTAAGAATTCCGTCTCTCACAGACCTGTTAGTTTTTCTTTAAGAAGCCCTCCTGTTCTCCACTCATTACCTGTATTAACTGCACCTGTTTGAACTCGTTACCTGTATAAAAGACACCTGTCCACACACTCAATCAAACAGATTCCAACCTCTCCACAATGGCCAAGACCAGAGAGCTGTGTAAGGACATCAGGGATAAAATTGTAGACCTGCACAAGGCTGGGATGGGCTACAGGACAATAGGCAAGCAGCTTGGTGAGAAGGAAACAACTGTTGGCGCAATTATTAGAAAATGGAAGAAGTTCAAGATGACGGTCAATCACCCTCGGTCTGGGGCTCCATGCAAGATTTCACCTCGTGGGGCATCAATGATCATGAGGAAGGTGAGGGATCAGCCCAGAACTACACGGCAGGACCTGGTCAATGACCTGAAGAGAGCTGGGACCACAGTCTCAAAGAAAACCATTAGTAACACACTACGCCGTCATGGATTAAAATCCTGCAGCGCACGCAAGGTCCCCCTGCTTAAGCCAGTGCATGTCCAGGCCTGTCTGAAGTTTGCCAATGACCATCTGGATGATCCAGAGGAGGAATGGGAGAAGGTCATGTGGTCTGATGAGACAAAAATAGAGCTTTTTGGTCTAACTCCACTCGCCATGTTTGGAGGAAGAAGAAGTGAGTACAACCCCAAGAACACCATCCCAACCGTGAAGCATGGAGGTGGAAACATCATTCTTTGGGGATGCTTTTCTGCAAAGGGGACAGGACGACTGCACCGTATTGAGGGGAGGATGGATGGGGCCATGTATCGCGAGATCTTGGCCAACAACCTCCTTCCCTCAGTAAGAGCATTGAAGATGGGTCGTGGCTGGGTCTTCCAGCATGACAACGACACGAAGCACACAGCCATGGCAACTAAGGAGTGGCTCCGTAAGAAGCATCTCAAGGTCCTGGAGTGGCCTAGCCAGTCTCCAGACCTGAACCCAATAGAAAATCTTTGGAGGGAGCTGAAAGTCCGTATTGCCCAGCGACAGCCCCGAAACCTGAAGGATCTGGAGAAGATCTGTAGGGAGGAGTGGGCCAAAATCCCTGCTGCAGTGTGTGCAAACCTAGTCAAGAACTACAGGAAACGTATGATCTCTGTAATTGCAAACAAAGGTTTCTGTACCAAATATTAAGTTCTGCTTTTCTGATGTATCAAATACTTATGTCATGCAATAAAATGCAAATTAATTATTTAAAAATCATACAATGTGATTTTCTGGATTTTTGTTTTAGATTCCGTCTCTCATAGATGAAGTGTACCTATGATAAAAATTACAGACCTCTACATGCTTTGTAAGTAGGAAAACCTGCAAAATCGGCAGTGTATCAAATACTTGTTCTCCCCACTGTATATGTATATATATATTTATATTATTATATTTTTTTACTCAGTCGGTGTCTCGACTTACTCTTGAGAGTTCGTATAGTAGAATACACTAGGTGCAATTTCGTAAGTTGGTTGTGCATCAGCTGTTTTTCTCTTGATATGTCAGTCACTAACCAGGTTTCCATCAACCATTTGATGCGGATGAATTACCTGACGCATTAAAAAAAGTCACCACCAGGCTGATGGAAACATGAAATGCCAGTACAATTTTATAAATGCAGACATGGTATCCACTAACTCATCACGACCAGCCTTTTATCCGCAAAAAGTCAGTTTGATGGAAACACATCTCTGGTGGGAAAATTCGCATATTGTTTTATGCAGATTTTATAGTATTCACATGAAAATCTGTCGCAAATTGGATGGAAACTTAGCTACTGACAGTCACTCAATTAGCCCGTGTCAGCATTGTTTTGGTGGAATTGATCAATTCTAGTTTAGCCAGCTATCTAAACTTACAGTAATCATGATCATGGTTGAATTACAGATCGGGGAGCCCCCATTTATTTTGTTAGTCACTCAGATATCATATTAAAAACTGCTAAATCTTCTCTCCGCCCCATGGAAAAATGTGTAGAATTGTAGCAAACTTGGTTTAAAACTACAACATTTTCTCTCCGCCTCATAGCAGAATGTGTATAATTGCAGGAACTTAACTCTTAAACTGTAATTTTTCCATCTGCTGTCAAGAGGGGGGCTGCCCCCCCCCCCCCCCCCCCTCCGACAAAGTTTCCCTTACGGTCACCAGAGGCTAGGGCCGGCTCTGACTGCATATGTGGGTATGAATGTGTGTATGGAGACCTGCGAGCCACTGCGGCCCATCGTGATGAGTTCAGATTTTTTTGTGGCCCCCACGGCCCCACTCCCATCAAAGTTGCCCATCCCTGACCTACTGTAGACTTTCCGATCTTTTCTGCTCAAAGCTGTTATAAGCTGTTGTTATTTAGTAATAACATTGTGTTGTTATTATGCTATTGTCAGTGACGTGTGGTTGTTGTGTGTATCTGAAAGTCATCTGAGGCTGTGCCCGTGTCAGCGAAGTGTGACATATTGGGTCTCTATGACTGTAGTGTTCTGTGAGGCGTGCCAGCAGAAGCCGGGTCTGTATGCTCAGGTGTCCGAGATGCTGCCGGTCAGAGTGGCCTCCTACATGCTCCTGCCCTGCACACTACCTGTGGTATCAGCCTACTCAGTGGGCAAGAGGTAAGTCTACATCCTATACCACTACTAGTGCTACCTACCACAAACGAACAAGCCCTCAATGAACTCAATGCAGTGTCGTGTCTTTGCTATCATTAAATTGAAGACTTATAGTTTTTATCAAAGATTCCTGTAATTAGGGATTACGCGATCAACTGAGTAATAACGTAACTAATTAACTATGAATTTGGGAGCACCAGGGAAAGTAGTCAGATTACAAAGTTATAATTTCCCAATATAACCTTTCAGATATTTTCATATCTGATCAATAGTCTTCTGATTAATGATTTATTTATTTTACCTCACGTTAGTCTCATTCCAAACGTCGTAAATTGTTGGTTATCTGCACGAACCCAGTCTTCACTATGAGTCATCCATACATCAATTGTCTTAAATCATTTATTTATTACTAACTAATTAATTCACAGAAATGCATAAACAAACAAACAAACTTAAAATGGTTACATAAAATGATGGGAGAAATATGCCCTAGTGGGCTGAACCGGCATGGCGGCTTGTTAGACAAAGGGAAAGTTGGCGTTCGACTAAGAAGTCACTACAGAGTCCATAATTATAATAATTGACATGCTAATCCTTTACACATGAACGCTCACTCATTCGGGAACAATTGCAATCAATATATATATATTTACGCTCGATGTGTCGTCTTGATCGTTGGAGAGAAGTTAGTTTTGGTTGGAGTTCCCTCTGTCTCGGTTATTGTGGATAGTTCAGAGTGACATCCGTTATAGAATGGATGTTTCGGCGGTTGTCTTTCTTCGCGTTCAATGATACCGAATTCCTAGCTGCAGACTAGTAGTCAATATCAAAGACTTGTTCTTATTCGTCTAAGAGTTTAACCACGTGGTATGGTTAAAGAATCAGCAATGGTACTTAACCTTCGTTCTCCTATGGATAAAAACATGGTCTAATGATAATTTCTCAGAGTTGAGCTTTTATTCGGATAGCAGAGAGGGGCTGTCCCAGGGTGTCTGACCCAACTGGCTCAGGGGCGGGTCCTCGGATTTAGTTCAAATCAAAAGGGATTTGTATTTTTCTTCATTAAACAGTCCAAAATCATATTACACAATTATACAAACAGTATCATACTCACTCATTCATTTTATACAACAATCAGATGTAAACCTCATATCTGAGGTTATTATATAAACAGCGGTATGGTAATGTAGTCCCACAGTCTCTCATGAGTTTCCCACATTGTGACGACCGGACCGGTTAATAGCTGGACTTTTCACCGATCTTTTATACTTTTGCAGGAACATGAAATCTGTTCGTACCTCAAGTTCTGTGAGGTGGAAGAAACTTCCTTTGTCCTGAAAGTTTACCCTCTCTTCTAATACTGTTTGGCCATGAGGAGATTCTCAGGAATTTACGACGTCTCTCTGTGATCACAGCATGGGTTGAAGGAGGAAAGGGAGAGGCAGGGAGAGGGGGATGGGGCTTGCTATACCCAAGCAGGCAACGTCATGACAGCAGTCACAGTAGCTCAAACAGTAACCAATGACAACAGTAATGCTAACAAATCAGCTTTTAAAAAGCCCAAAAATATACTTTAGCATAACTAGCCTTTAGCATACAGCAGCCTCATTAGCCCACCACAGCAACCAAATATCTACCCTCCGTTGGCGAACATGCAATCACTGGAAAATAAACTGAATGAGCTCTGTTCGAGACTATCCTATCAACGTGATCTGAAGAAATGTAATATCCTATATTTCTCAGTTGTGGCCAAACAAGGACATGGTAAATATAAATGTATTTGGACAGAACGGTGGCATCGGAGACGCTTAGGGGAGGGGGTGTGTGTGTCTCTTTGTTAACAACAGCTGGTGTGCGATCTCTAATATTAAGAAAGTCTCTAGGTTCTGCTTGCCTGAGTTGGAATACCTCACGATAAGCTGTAGACCATACTATTTACCGATGCGACACTAAGACCACACTCAACGAGTTGTATAGGGCTATAAGCAAACAAGAAAATGCTCCTATTGGCCGGTGACTTTAATGCATGAAAACTGAAATCCGTTTTACCTCATTTCTACCAGCATGTCACCTGTGCAACTAGAGACAAAAACCTCTAGATCACCTTTACTCCACATACAGCGACGCGTACAAAGTTCTCCCTCGACCTACATTTGGCAATTCTGACCATAAATCTATCCTCCTGATTCCTGCTTACAAGCAAAAACTCAAACAGGAAGTACCAGTGACGGGCAAAATATGGAAGTGGTCTGATGAAGCGGACAGCACTGTTTCGCTAGCACAGACTGGAATATGTCCCAGGATTCATCCGATGGCATTGAGGAGTTACCCACATCAGTCACCAGCTTCAATAATAAGCGCATCGATGACTTCGTCCCCACATTGACCGTACATACATATTTATTGTTGCCAGGAATTATAGGCAACATCCGCACTGGCCTAAAGGCTAGAACTGCCGCTTTCAAGGAGCAGGACACTAATGTGGATGCTCTCCGACGAACCATCAAACAGGAAAAGCGTCAATACAGGACCAAAATCGAATCTTACTGCTCTGGCTCTGACGCTCGTCGCATGTGGCAGGGCTTGCAAACAATCATGGCTGACAAAGGGAAACCCATCCGCAAGCTGTCCAGTGACGCGAGCCTACCAGAGGAGCTAAATAGCTTCTATGCTCACTTTGAGGCTAGCAACACTGAACCATGCATGAGAGTACCAGCTGTTCCGGTTGAATGTGAGATCACGCTCTCCGTGGCCGATGTGAGTAAGACCTATAAACAGGTTAACATTCACAAGGCCAGACGGATTACCAGGATGCGTACTCAGAGCATGCGCTGACCAGCTGGCAAGCGTCTTCACTGACATTTTAAACCTCTCCCTGATCCAATCTGTAATGCCTATATGTTTCAAGCAGACCACCATAGTCCCTGTGCCAAAGGACGCCAAGGTAACCTGTCTAAATTACTAAAGCAGCACTCACATCGGTAGCCATAAAATGTTTTGAAAGTCATGGCTTACATAAACACCATCATCCCAGACACCCTAGACCCACTCCAATTCACATAACGCCCCAAAAGATCCCAAAAGATCCACAGATTATGCAATCTCTATTACAATCCACACTGCCCTTTCCCACCTGGACAAAAGGAACACCTACGTGAGAATGCTGTTCATTGACAACAGCTCAGCGTTCAACACCGTAGTGCCCTCCAAGCTCATCACTAAACTAAGGACCCTGGGATTGAACACCTCCCTCTGCAACTGGATCCTGGACTTCCTGCCGGGCCATTCCAGGTGGTGAGGTTAGGCAACAACACATCCGCCACGCTGGCCCTCAACACGGGGGCCCCTGAGGGGTGCGTGCTTAGTCCCCTAGTGTACTCCCTGTTCACCCACGACTGGCAGCGCACGACTCCAACACCCTCATTAAGTTTGCCGACGATACGACGGTGGTAGCAGACCTGATCACCGATGACAATGAGATAGCCTATAGGGAGAAGGTCAGAGACCTGGCAGTGTGGTGCCAGGACAACAACCTCTCCCTCAACGTCAGCAAGACAAAACAGCCGATTGTGGACTACAGGAAGGGGAGGGCTGAGCATGCCCCCATCCACATCAACGGGGCTGAAGTGGAGCAGGTCGAGAGCTTCAAGTTCCTCGGTGTCCACATCACTAAGGAATGATCATGGTCCACATCACACCAACACAGTCGTGAAGAGGACATGATGCGTCTTCCCCCTCAGGAGCCTGAATAGATTCCTCAAAAAAATTCTAAAGCTGCACCTTTGAGAGCATCTTGACTGGTTGCATCACCGCTTGGTATGGTAGCTGCTTGGCATCCGACCACAAGGTGTTACAGAGGGTAATGCGTACGGCCCAGTACATCACTGGGGCCGAGCTCCCTGCCATCCAGGACCTCTATACCAGGCAGTGTCAGAGGAAGGCCCTAAAAATTGTGAGACTCCAGCCACCCAAGACGTTGACCGTTCTCTTTGCTCCCGCATGGCAAGAGGTACCGATGCACTAAGTCTGGAACCAACAGGACCCTGAACAGATTCTACCCCTAAGCTATAAGTCTGGAACCAACAGGACCCTGAACAGATTCTACCCCTAAGCTATAAGTCTGGAACCAACAGGACCCTGAACAGATTCTACCCCTAAGCTATAAGTCTGGAACCAACAGGACCCTGAACAGATTCTACCCCTAAGCTATAAGTCTGGAACCAACAGGACCCTGAACAGATTCTACCCCTAAGCTATAAGTCTGGAACCAACAGGACCCTGAACAGATTCTACCCCTAAGCTATAAGTCTGGAACCAACAGGACCCTGAACAGCTTCTACCCCTAAGCTATAAGTCTGCTAAAGAGTTAAATAATTAATTAAATCAATAGCTACCTGGAATATCTGCATTGACCCTTTTCGTACTAATCTCTTTTGACTTATCACACACGCTGCTGTTACCGTTTAATCTCTCCCGTTGTCTAGTCATTTTATCCCTACCTATATGTACATATCTACCTCAATTACCTCGTACCCCTGCACATCAACTCGGTACTGGTACCCTGTGTATATAGCCAAGTTATCGTTACTCATTGTGTATTTATTCCTTGTGTTATTCTTTTTTTATTATTTTTATTTTTTATCTCTGCATTGTTGGAAGCATGTGACAAATACAATTTAATAGGTTGAGGTTTCTTACTAAACCCAATCAATTTGAACGTCCTGCACAGGGCCGCCACCTAGTGGACATTGTAACAAAATAGGCAAGTCAATCCACCACAGGAATTGTTGAGGACTGATGATTCCAGATACAGTATTTTGATGTGCAACTTAATCCAGTGATTGTCATGAATTGTGAGTTGACAATAGGTTATTGTTATATTTTACTGTTAAAATAGGGCTCCAGAATTTTCTGATATTTTTTGTTCAGTAGAGATGAATTTGCCTAAATCGTTATGTGCACTAATATCATAGGCAAATTTATTTTGGGGCTTATACACCACATGATAAAGTGAAAACTCAAACATTCACTAGATCACTAATACTAAATATAATACCCACTGCTAGTAGCCATGTATTCATCTAAAAGTAAATGTAACGTCCTTTTGTTGTTGTTGCAGTTGTAGCCCTGCTACCCTATGCACTCGCAATAGCGCATTTCGCATCTTAAAGCCATATCTAATATTTTGATTGTAAAATAGTTGCTATTTTTTATTTAACTAGGCAAGTCAGTTCAGAACAAATTATTATTTACAATGACGGCCTGCACCAGCCAAACCCGGATGACGCTTGGCCAATTGTGCGCCACCCTATGGGACTCCCAATCACTGCCAGTTGTGATACAGCCTGGATTCGAACCAGGGTGTCTGTAGTGATGCCTCAACCACTGAGATGTAGTGCCTTAGACCGCTGTGCCACTCAGGAGCTCAGTTGAGCTGAATATTATGGAGATGACAAATATAAAGTATACCCAAAAAATAGGACTTTTTTTTATTGATTTTTTTACTTTTGAGTGAGGTGACCATGTCATGAATGTTCAGCTCGCACGCCCCCCATTACAAATTTAACTCGCACAGCCAAGTCAAAGGGTTTCAAAACGCCATTAAATGGTTTCAGTAGAGCTTTGCCCCTTGACATACTGTAGCTATTGTCACGATCGTCGTAAGAAGCGGACCAAAGCACAGCGTTGTTTGAATACATTCTTCTAAGTTTAATGAAGAACACTTAAACAAAAAAACGAATAAGACGAACGTGACCGCTATATAAACACTGTGCAAACATGCAACATAACATAGACAATAACCCACAACCCACAATACAAAACAGGCTACCTAAATATGGTTCCCAATCAGAGACAACGCAAAACACCTGTCTCTGAGAACCATATCAGGCCAAACACCATAGAAATATACAAACCAGACAAACAACATAGAATGCCCACACAGATCACACCCTGACCAACCAAAACATACAAAGCAAACTATGGTCAGGGCGTGACAGTACCCCCCCCCCCCCCCCCCAAGGTGCGGACTCCGGCTGCAAAACCTGAACCTATAGGGGAGGGTCTGGGTGGGCATCTATCCGCGGTGGCGGCTCTGGCGCTGGACGTGGCCTCCACTCCACCATAGTCAATCCCCGCTTCCGTGGCCTCCTAGGAACGGCGACCCTCCTAAATGACCCCACTCCACTGAGGGGCGCCTCTGGCGGCTCCTGACTGGTGGGCGGCTCCTGACTGGCGGGCGGCTCTGGCGGCTCCTGACTGGCGGGCGGCTCTGGCGGCTCCTGACTAGCGGGCGTCTCTCGCGGCTCCTGACTGGCGGGCGGCTCAGACGGCTCAGGAGAGACGGGCGGCTCAGACGGCGCTGGGCAGACGGGCGGCTCAGACGGCGCTGGGCAGACGGGCGGCTCAGACGGCGCTGGGTAGACGGGCGGCTCAGACGGCGCTGGGCAGACGGGCGGCTCAGACGGCGCTGGGCAGACGGGCGGCTCAGGCTTGCCGAGGCGCACTTTAGGCCTGGTGCATGGTGCCGGAACTGGTGGTACCGGGCTGGGGACACGCACCACTGGGCGAGTGCGGGGAGTAGGAACAGGGCTTACAGGGCTCTGGAGACGCACAGGAAGCCTGGTGCGTGGTGTTGGCACTGGTGGTACTGGATAGACCGGACCGTGAAGACGCACTGGAGGTCTCGAGCTAATGGCCTGCACAACCCGTCCTGGCTGGATGGTAACTCTAGCTCGGCACGTGCGGGGCGCAGGCACAGAAGGCACTGGGCTGTGCAGACATACGGGAGACACAGTGCGCAACGCCGGCGCAGGATATCCTGGCCCGAGGAGACCCACTGGCTGTCTGGAGAGCAGGGCTGGCACCATCTTCCCTGGCTGGATCCTCACCCTAGCTCGGCAGATGCGGGGAGCTAGAATGTAGCGCACCGGGCTAAGCACGTGTACTGGAGACACCGTGCGTTCTACCGCATAACACGGTGCCTGACCAGTACGACGCTCTCTCTCTCCATGGTAAGCACGGGGAGTTGGTGCAGGTCTCTTACCTGCCCCCCCCCCAAGAAATTTTTGGGGCTGCCTCTCGGGCTTCCTACCGCGCCGCCATGCTCGTTTCGCCAACTCCATTCTCCTGTAGCCCTCCTTGCACTGCTCCAGCGAATCCCAGGCGGGCTCCGGCACTCTCCCTGGGTCGACCGCCCACCTGTATCTCTTCCCAAGTTGTATAGTCCAGATTCTGCTCCCATGTCCAGAAATCCTGACATCGCTGCCTCTCCTGCTCCTGCCCGTCACCACGCTGCTTGGTCCTATTTTGGTGGGTTATTCTGTCACGATCGTCGTAAGAAGCGGACCAAAGCACAGCGTGGTTTGAATACATTCTTCTAAGTTTAATGAAGAACACTTAAACAAAAACAACAAAATGAATAAGACGAACGTGACCGCTATATAAACACTGTGCAAACATGCAACATAACATAGACAATAACCCACAACCCACAATACAAGTAGTGGTTTGATACTGTAGGTTGCAGCAAACCACAAGCTAGCACTATCAATCAGTTATTAGCCTATTTGAGCGACAGAGGAGACTGGTGGGAGGAGCTATAGGAGGACGGGCATTTTTGTAATGTCTGGAATGGAATAAATGGAACATATCAAACACATGGAAACCACATGTACCAGCTCAAGTTCCCTCCCACGGGGCCTGTCTATAGTGTATAGGAACTGAAAGGTGGTTTAGGATAGGCAACAGATGGTCATGTGATCAAATAGCTTTGGGATCCAGAACTGTTAGACTCAATCATGTCTTTTGATCACTCCACCAATCATATTTTATTATATTGTACACATTGGAAAACAATTTACCAGCTCCCCACCAAAGACCTCTGCCAGTGAATAATTTTTGGGGAATGCACATTTTATGAATCACTTTGTCTAGTTTTACCAGATAACGTGTTATCACTACCTACTTACAGTACCTACATACCTACAGTACCTACCTACGTGTGTTCATTTAAATGTAGCATTCATTCCTAACGGACTGTTGACTTCCTTGACTATGGGCTGTGTGTTTTCCTGACTACTATTAGACAGGACCCTTGAACTGAACTATGAACTGCTGTGATGTCAAGACATTTGAATCACAATATTCTTGAAAGTTCCTTTCAGAACTTCTCTTAATGTTGACTATTGCTTTTGCACAATAACTTTAGGTGCATAGGATTCACAATTTTTATATGGCATAATCAAATGTCAAATTTAAGTTACCACGCTGCCCCATTTATAGTAGGCCACATACTGTTCGTATATTTGTAACACTGTGAAACCCTCTACCTACTTGTGCCTAAGATGGCAGGTAGCCTAGAGGTCTAGTCCATCATTTCATGGAGTTTGAAGGAAGAAACCACATGGATAAAGTGGTAAGCAAGTTAGGTAATAAAAATAATTCACCAAGTCAAATGAATTTGTGTTCGAGGTTTCATGATGCTTGTATCTAAACCAACTTACGTAGATCATTTTAAGATTGTTCTATTCATCAGTTGGGGTCTAAATAAGCTTCAATACGAGATCCTAAACCTAGCATGAAAGTGCATCCTTGTATCTGTGTGGGCTAATATAGTGAAGATGTTTGCCTTAGGGTAAGTTGAGCCAATGGCCATGGGGTTAGTTGAGACAATGGTTGAGCAAATGTAAGTGTTTTCTTCCCAGGCTTAAACAGGGCCTGGCCTATGTTAAAAACATTTTTTAAGTACAAAGTGTTTGTTAGGCGTTAAGCCTGTGTTAAAAGATGATAAAATATATATTGTGATTGTACTGAATTGTGTTTGGGAAATAAAGATAGACAAGGTTTTAAAAAGGTAGTGGTAATATTTTAATTCAGTACAGAAATGTGTAGATGGCTTAACCCCATACCCAGGGTAAGTTGTGCAAACCACTTTTTTGGACAAGCTATATTTTAAAAACTTTAATGTTTACATATTCTGATTATTTCCAGGGATACAACATCCTGAAATATATGTAGATACTGTATCTTTGTTAGAAAAAATACTACATTTCCCTTGACAGAGTGATGGCTGAATGTAAAAAATGGCTCAACTTACCCAACTCTCCCCTAAGTGTTTTCAATGTTGGGTACATACTGTACACTGAGTGCACAAAACATACCCTTTCCATGACAGACTGACCAGGTGAACGCTATGATCCCTTATTGATGTCACTTAAATCCACTTCAATCAGTGTAGATGAAGGGGAGGAGACAGGTTAAAGAATGATTTCTAAGCCTTCAGATAATTGAGACATGGATTGTGTATGTGTGCCATTCAGAGGATGAATGGGCAAGACAAAATATTTAAGTGCCTTTGGACAGGGTTTTTCAATCTCAACAGTTTCCCGTGTTTAAAGAATAGTCCACTACCTAAAGGACATTGAGCCAAATTGACACAACTGTGGGAAGCATTGGAGTCAACATGTGCCAGCATCCATGCGGAATGCTTTCGACTCCTTGTATAGTCCATGCCGACGAATTGAGGCTGTTCTGAGGGCAAAAAGGGTGCAGTTTTATTTGACTAGGCAAGTCAGTTAATTAAGAACAAATTCTTATTTTTAATGGCGGCTTAGGAACAGTGGGTTAACTGCCTTGTTCAGGGGCAGAACAACAGATTTTTACCTTGATCAGCTCAGGATTTGATCTTCCAACCTTTCGGTTACTAGTCCAACTCTCCAACCACTAGACTACCTACCTGCCGCAGTATTAGGAAGGTGTTCCTGTTTTGTACACATCCAAAATATGTATTTTCCCAGATGTTGAAGTTAGGTTAATTTTCGGTTCTGAATTAAAGTTGAAAAGATGTCTTGAGTAGAGTTCAATAGAGTAAAGTAGGGTACAATACAGTACATTATACTTGTACTGTTGTACTCTACTGTACTGAACTACCATTTACTGTACTCTAATGTACTGTACACTGCTGTGCTGTTCAAACTTGTGAAACATAGATGTCTATGATTGGTTCAGATTTGGTCTGGTTTGTAGATGTTGAAATCAAGGCGTTCCGGACCTCACATAAAAGGACCAAAACAAGACATCTGCTTCGGCCCATGCTTACTGGGGTGTAGCCTACCATGTCGGCGACAATGGAATGTTGTGAATGCCCATTCATATTGTAGGCCCACCATTTATAAAACAGGCTTGCATTGGCTTTATTAATCCTGATTCCTGTGACTAATCATTTTGGCTATTTAAGCTCTGAATATCAGCTATCCTGGGCCTATTTGCAATGAGAATCAATGTGTTTACACAGCTGGAAATTGAGAAGTATTTAATTTTTCATTATGATCATAATCCAAAAATGTACAGATACAAACTTGAAACCATTGATTATCATGACAATTTAAGCCCAAGGGGTAAAACTCCTGGACAGCAGTTGTGAGTAGCCTAATTTTCCATTCCATATTGTCCATTTTACTTTGATCTGTCCTGTATTTATGCTATTATGTTTGTTAACATGCCACATTTAAGTGCATTTTTTATTTGATTGGGCCCCATTTAGGTTAGGCTATTTGATCGGAGAAATGTGCATGATGTAAAAAGTATCTGGCTCGTGAAATTGTCATAAATTTAATCTCCAGCCTGTAGGCTACAGAAAAGGCCATAATACGCTTTCCACCATAGACTATAGACCCTTTTCCAGTACACGACACTGACGCCACGCAGAGATGCCCATTCAACATAGCCTAGATTTACATTTATATTACTTCTAAACAAAATCACTTTTTTTTTGCGGTCTCATACGCTTACAATGATGTTTTGATTCTTGCTTTAACAGTCACTAAGATTATATTTTGTTGTGATCTTAGCAAAATAACTATTTTGGATGCAGCAGTCGTTAGCTAGAATGCTAACGCTCATTGACATGGGCTGTAGCAAAAGCTAGCCAAAGATACATTTTACTGGTTGAAGTGTTTTTTAAAAGTATAATGCAGTTGATTTGCGATGATGATACACACATTATATTGTGCAGGACATTCATAAAAGCCTTAGTCAAATTATAATCCAAAAGTAGTGTGAAATGCACTCATAAGCAACATGCAAATATAGGCTTTTTTTTGCTTCAATGTGCAAACACAGAAAGGGGTGTATAGGCTACATGGTTTATGTTATGCCTCGTTTACATCGTGACGTTTTTCATTATACAGACAAGTCTACAGTCGTGGCCAAAAGTTTTGAGAATGACACAAATATACATTTTCACAAAGTTTGCTGCTTCAGTGTCTTTAGATATTTTTGTCAGATGTTATTATGGAACACTGAAGAATAATTACAAGCATTTCATAAGTGTCAAAGGCTTTTATTGACAGTTACATGAAGTATGCAGTTACCCATGAATCACCGGAGGGGCTCTATAGCCCCTACCTACAGTACACCCTCTATAATTCACTCCCTCGGCTTTGGGAAACTTGTGCAAATGGCGAGGGGCGAGGTGAAGGGGGTGATTTGGTATTCAGCCTCTGTTCATTCCATAGAGATAGATAGAGGACTCTAGTGCCCAAAAGCCTGTTTCAGCATGGCCAGCGCCATTGAGGACTTTCACCATTTTAGGTAGTCAACTGGGTGGGATTTCCTATGGGTTAAGGAATGATCACATAATTCCATCCAGGTCACTAGGAGGGATCAGCCAATTAATTATATTTAAGGAAACGTTCCATAATTGCAGGTGGCAGTAAATCGCCAACCTGTTCAAACAACACACTCTAGGTGGCAGTGTGCACCCTTTCAGTTTGTTTGCCAGTTTATAGAAGTAGTAGAAGAAGATATGTTTCACTCCTATTTTTCAGGGTGGTGCTGTAGCACCCCTACTTCCCACAGCTACGTCCCTCAGTGAA
The DNA here is from genome assembly GCF_045679555.1 of Salvelinus alpinus. Taxonomy (NCBI): domain Eukaryota; kingdom Metazoa; phylum Chordata; class Actinopteri; order Salmoniformes; family Salmonidae; genus Salvelinus; species Salvelinus alpinus. The sequence continues at coordinate 8,754,701 of NC_092122.1, forward strand.
TCAAACACAAATGTTATGAATGGCTAGGATGGACATTTCAGTACCATTCCCTCTTTGCACTCCAGTCGTCAATAATCCCACCGCAGTATTGGAAGAACTTGTACTACAAATGTATCAGTGGGGTTGGTAGCGTAATGGCTATGGCCAGATAATATTAGCTACAGCTCAGTATCAGATCGAATGCCTTTCTGAATGGTTTGCATATTTTACAGTTGGTTTAACGTAATTTTAAAGTTATCGTTCTGTGCATGCAGTTGCGTTCAATCGTTTTTTTTTGGGTCATGTTCTTATTATCTGGCTAGCCTACCTAGATCTGCCCTTGCTTTAGGTGCACGATGCAGGGGACGTGTTCGGCATCATTGCAGGTACAACAGGACGATAAAGAAGGAGATCAAGAGAGAATGCTAATCCTGGTGTACAGTAGAGAGGTACAAACGAGTGATTGTGACAAGAGGGCCTGGCATGCAAGCCTCAGACCCCACCAGGTGAGGGCGCTGTAGTCATAAATAACCACCTGTTGGATCTCAGACAAGTCACCAACACACTTCACCTACCACCTCTCTTCTTCATAGAGATATGCAGTTGAGCATTTCAAGAGCACAGAATGTTTTTATAAGTAGGCCTAGGTGTAAAACTATGGAAAGGATTGTATGAAGTCGGTACAGTTTTTTTATACTTAAAAATTCTTACACATCCCAGCATTTTAAAAAAAACTTTATTTAACTAGACAAGTCAGTTAAGAACAAATTCTTATTTTCAATAAAACCCCCAAAGTGGGTTAACTGCCTTGTTCAGGGGCAGAACAGATTTTTACCTTGTCAGTTTGATCTTGCAACCTTTCAGTTACTAGTCCAACGCTCTAACCACTAGGTTACCTGCCACCCCAATTTCACCTCCCAATTTCATCTCTTCTATTCTTCATCTGTCCTGCCTTCTAATCACTTTCTCTTCCATCTCCCTACCTGGTTGACTATGCATGGACATAGAGCAGATTTTTATTTATTTAACTAGGCAAGTCAGTTAAAGAACAAATTCTTATTTTCAATGACAGCATAGAAACAGTGGGTTAACTGTCTTGTTCATGGGAAGAACAACATATTTTTACCTTGTCAGCTCAGGGATTTGATCAGCCAACCTTTTGGTTACAAGTCCAATGCTCTGACCACTAGGCTACCTGCCACCCCAGATCCCCAGACTCCTGCCCAGGATGGCTTTCCTCATGAGTGTTGACTTCCATAGAGAGGCCCCTGACACAGACGTTGTGGAGCTGGTGAACGAATGTGGAAGTACAACCAGACCTACCAGCTTGCCAAGGGTGTACGAGTACATTCACTCACTCACACATACAAATGATTGTCTTATAAACAATGACAAGCCAGCGGGGTCTGACAACTTGGATGGAAATTTATTGAGGATAATAGCAGACAATACTGCCACTCTTATTTGCCATATCTTGAATTTAAGCCTACTAGAGAGTGTGCCCTCAGGCCTGGAAGGAAGCAAAAGTCATTCTGCTACCTAAGAATAGTAAAGCCTCCTTTACACCCCCTACGATATTGTGGATAAAGAGTTACCTGTCTAACAAAACGCAGAGGGTTTTCTCTCCAGCATAATTCAGGTAGAATAAGGAATTCCCTAGGGCAGCTGTCTAAGCCCCTTACTTTTTTTCAATCTTTACTAACGACATGCATTAGTAAAAGGATGACTCAACAATATACACTTCAGCGACTGAAATGACTGCAACATTTAACAAAGAACTGCAGTTAGTTTCCGAATGGGTGGAAAGGACAAATAATTCATTAAACCCTAAACCATAACTAAATATTGTAATTAATCATGTGGAAATTGAGCAAGTTGAGGTGACTAAACTGCTTGGAGTAACCCTGGATTGTAAACTGTCATGGTCAAAACAAATTGATACAACAGTAGCTAAGATGGGGAGAAGTCTGTCCATAATAAAGCACTGCTCTGCCTTCTTAACAGCACTATCAACAAGTCAGGTCCTACAGGGCCTAGTTTTGTCGCACCTGGACTACTGTTCAGTCGTGTGGTCAGGTGCCACAAAGAGGGACTAAGGACAATTACAATTAGCTCAGAACAGGGCAGCACGGCTCGCCCTTAAATGTACACGGAGGGCTAACATTGATGATATGCATGTCAATCTCTCATGGCTCAAAGTGGAGGAGAAATTGACTTCATCACCACTTGTTTTTGTAAGAAGTGTTGACATGCTGAATGCACAGAGCTGTCTGTTTAAACTACTAGCACACAGCTCGGACACCATTGCATACCCCACAAGACATGCCAACAGAGGTCTCTTGACAATCCCCAAGTCCAGAACAGACAATAGGAGGCGCACAGTACTACATAGAGCCATGACTACATGCAACTCTATTCCACATCAGGTAACTGATGCTCGCTGTAGAATCAGGTTTAAAAAACAGATAAAAATACATCTATGGAACAGCAGGGACTGTGAAGCGACACACACACGTACGCACACCACAGGAGGTTGGTGACACCTTAATTTGGGAGGAGGGGCTCGTGGTAATGGCTGGAGTGGAATCAGTGGAATGATATCAAATACAGTGAATTCGGAATGTATTCAGACCCCTTGACTTTTTCCACATTTTGTTGTTACAGCTTTATTCTGAAATATATATTTTTTTAAATTAAATTGTCATTATGGGGTATTGTGTGTAGATTGATGAGGAAAAAAAATATTAAATCAATTTTAGAATAAGGCTGTAATGTAACAAAATGTGGAAAAAGTCAAGGGGTCTGAATACTTTCCGAATGCACTGTACATCAAACACATGGTTTCCATGTGTTTGATGCCATTCCATTTGCTCTATTCCAGCCAATATAATGAGCCGTCCTCCCCTCAGTAGCCTCCACTGACGCACACACACTAGTACACGCACACTGTAATATTGTTGTATGGTGGTATTATACATTTTGTATTGTAGATATATAGTGGTGTAGGAATGTTATGTTATATTACTGTTTTATCTTTCGTTTTATGTGTAATGTAAGTGCCTTAATGTGTTAATGGACCCAGGAAGAGTAGCTGCTGCCTTGGCAGGAACTAATGGGGATCCCTAATAAATACAATACTAATACACACTTTTTTTCTCTCAGCCGAGGAAGAAGTGCCGTCTGGTACATCATGGGTGAGTTTGGGTCCCAGGTGCAGCACTCTCACCAGTCTACTTGTTGCATGGCCCCCTTCTTCTACACTTGATGAATACCGAGAACAGAACATTAAAAACATCAACTCAAGATTTTAGCCTGGAAAAGTTGTACACTTAGCATACAAACTTCAACACACATTTGTCTCAAACACCACTTGATCTACAGTAGAGAGAGGGAAGTTTCCTCAGCCTGTAGAATCCATGCAATACTAATCATAATATATCTCAATGACGGAATTAAAATAATTGTGCTATGTACATCAGATAAAGATGTTCTAATGACTGGTCATTAACCAGAGAATCTCTTGGACAAGATGTTCTAATGACTGGTCATTAACCAGAGAATCTCTTGGACAAGATGTTCTAATGACTGGTCATTAACCAGAGGCTCTCTTGGACAAGATGTTCTAATGACTGGTCATTAACCAGAGACTCTCTTGGACAAGATGTTCTAATGACTGGTCATTAACCAGAGGCTCTCTTGGACAAGATGTTCTAATGACTGGTCATTAACCAGAGACTCTCTTGGACAAGATGTTCTAATGACTGGTCATTAACCAGAGGCTCTCTTGGACAAGATGCTCTAATGACTGGTCATTAACCAGAGGCTCTCTTGGACAAGATGTTCTAATGACTGGTCATTAACCAGAGACTCTCTTGGACAAGATGTTCTAATGACTGGTCATTAACCAGAGGCTCTCTTGGACAAGATGTTCTAATGACTGGTCATTAACCAGAGACTCTCTTGGACAAGATGTTCTAATGACTGGTCATTAACCAGAGGCTCTCTTGGACAAGATGCTCTAATGACTGGTCATTAACCAGAGACTCTCTTGGACAAGATGTTCTAATGACTGGTCATTAACCAGAGGCTCTCTTGGACAAGATGCTCTAATGACTGGTCATTAACCAGAGGCTCTCTTGGACAAGATGCTCTAATGACTGGTCATTAACCAGAGACTCTCTTGGACAAGATGTTCTAATGACTGGTCATTAACCAGAGGCTCTCTTGGACAAGATGCTCTAATGACTGGTCATTAACCAGATAATCTATTGGACAAGATGCTCTAATGACTGGTCATTAACCAGAGGCTCTCTTGGACAAGATGTTCTAATGACTGGTCATTAACCAGAGACTCTCTTGGACAAGATGTTCTAATGACTGGTCATTAACCAGAGGCTCTCTTGGACAAGATGCTCTAATGACTGGTCATTAACCAGAGACTCTCTTGGACAAGATGTTCTAATGACTGGTCATTAACCAGAGGCTCTCTTGGACAAGATGCTCTAATGACTGGTCATTAACCAGAGGCTCTCTTGGACAAGATGCTCTAATGACTGGTCATTAACCAGAGACTCTCTTGGACAAGATGTTCTAATGACTGGTCATTAACCAGAGACTCTCTTGGACAAGATGTTCTAATGACTGGTCATTAACCAGAGGCTCTCTTGGACAAGATGCTCTAATGACTGGTCATTAACCAGAGACTCTCTTGGACAAGATGTTCTAATGACTGGTCATTAACCAGAGGCTCTCTTGGACAAGATGCTCTAATGACTGGTCATTAACCAGAGGCTCTCTTGGACAAGATGCTCTAATGACTGGTCATTAACCAGAGACTCTCTTGGACAAGATGTTCTAATGACTGGTCATTAACCAGAGGCTCTCTTGGACAAGATGCTCTAATGACTGGTCATTAACCAGAGAATCTATTGGACAAGATGCTCTAATGACTGGTCATTAACCAGAGGCTCTCTTGGACAAGATGTTCTAATGACTGGTCATTAACCAGAGACTCTCTTGGACAAGATGTTCTAATGACTGGTCATTAACCAGAGGCTCTCTTGGACAAGATGCTCTAATGACTGGTCATTAACCAGAGAATCTATTGGACAAGATGCTCTAATGACTGGTCATTAACCAGAGGCTCTCTTGGACAAGATGTTCTAATGACTGGTCATTAACCAGAGACTCTCTTGGACAAGATGTTCTAATGACTGGTCATTAACCAGAGGCTCTCTTGGACAAGATGTTCTAATGACTGGTCATTAACCAGAGGCTCTCTTGGACAAGATGTTCTAATGACTGGTCATTAACCAGAGACTCTCTTGGACAAGATGTTCTCATGACTGAAGTCTTTAACCAGACAATGACCTTCCTTCTATTCAATTAGGAACAGAGGGGGAAGCTGTTTCACCATTGCCACTCATGTTACAAATGAACGGGTGTAGAAATACAGATGGTGAAACACATCCTCCGGGCTATAGGGGTTAATACTTATCAGCAGACACTGTCACATACACACAGTCGCTCGGTCACATTCACACACGCACCCACACACTCCTAGGCACATGCACACAAACAGACGTGCGTACACAGACAGAGAGACAACAGACACACACACAAACTCAAACCTCAGCTAGCCCCTTGCATCAACATCATGTGGCCTGTCCTCTTAGAAAAAATTAGAAAAATGAGTGTCTATATTTTAGTGACCAGAGGCAATCAACACATGGAACTCAATACATAATAACTCAATGGGAGTTAACTAGCTTTTTTTATCTGACTTATCACCCAATTGGATGTGCATGGAGGAGACACTGGCCTGGTTGTGAATGACTGGTAATTCTTGTTAGTTTTGGTCTTCTGCAAAGCACACACACACGCCTCCCCTCAACTGCTGCAGAAAGTCGAGCCGCCTGTAACATTCGCTTGTAAAAGTTTCAGTCATGAAAAAACTCTCAATCTCACCGTTTGTTTGACTGTCAGAGGTAGCAGGGCGAGCTGCACATACCAAAGATGGTCTACCTATTAACTCAGGTTTGATGATCACTAGTTTCCCCTTTCATCTCTGGCACTGCTTTCCTGTGCTCGTCTACAAGTGCTGCGCTATATATGGGCTGCTTAATTAGCCATATATACTGATAGAGTGTAAATAATTGTTTTACTGTGATTAAGTGTAAGTGGAGTTAGATTGAGTGGAGACTGGTGGGAGGAGCTATAGGAGGATGGGCTCATTGTAATGGCTGGAATGAAATGAATGGAACGGAGTCAAACATGTGGTTTCCATTTGTTAGATACCATTCCATTTATTCAATTCCAGCCATTACAATGAGCCCATCCTCCTATAGCTCATCCCACCAGCCTCCTCTGGTTAGGCTTTAAGCCTTCGGGATGTTTTGATGTATAAAGTCGAAGTATGAGAAGAGAAAAAGGGTTGCCGCATTTAGTGAGCATGTTTCGGGAAGTGTACTTACTCCATGTGACTGGAGAAGCGAGATATGCAATCTGGCACAACAGCAAGATGTCTATAAACATTTTTAATAAAATTTTTAATTAAAAAAAAATTGGGGTCTTTTTTTATTACATTTTTTATTTAAGGGGTGGATCAGCTTTAATATTGGGGATAGATTGTTGCTTCCATCAATGTAATTGTCTGCATCATTTCTAATCACCCATATATTTTGGGGGGTAAATGTATATACATACATATACATACATACATACATACAGTACATAAACATACATACCCATATATATATGTATATATACAGAAACATACATACATACATACATACATACATACATACATACATACATACATACATACATACATACATACATACATACATACATGTATACTGTACGTACATACATATACACACTTTTTTAAAGAATATACCTTTATTATTCCCCGCAAACTCTACCACCCCTCCCCCAATTGGAGTAAACTAATAAACAATAACACTTAGGCTTCTACTTTCAGTTTATACATATTATACACATTTTACAGACACAATCTATTTTACAATAGTTATATTTTGTTTGTTTTTAGTCCTTCCTCTATTTCTGATGTCCATCCAGTTTGATTTCTATTTGTAACTGTGCTATTTCACAACATTTCTGAACCTATATACATTTTACAGACCCCGTATGTTTTACATAGGTTATCTTGTTGTATTACATGTTGACTAAACAAAGTTGTTTACAGAGCAAGATTACTGTAGGTTTCAGATTACACATGACATTCTAATCTCTCGTGTTTGCCTGCAGTGCTGCCTGCATATCTAATATTTGTGATTATTTTACTTGATATAAGTCCAAGCATTGGGTACTCTTTAAATATGTTCCTGTGAGAGTATCTACTTAATCACAGGATAAAACACAATAATTGTTTAATGCACGTTACCAAAATATTTTATGAACGTTAGAATACAATATTTTTTTGCCATTGCTTATGGGGGCTTAAGGAGACATATCATGCATTTTGACATCTGGATTAAGGTGTTGAGGTTCAATGAAAAGGGGTGCGTTTTATCAGACTTGAAACAGGGCAAAGACATGACCTTCAACATGAACATTGCTAAATACCAACATAAGCCCTCATACAATACCAGTCAAAAGTTTGGACACATTTACTCATTCAAGGGTTTTTCTTGATTTTTACTATTTTCTACATTGTAGAATAATAGCGAAGACATCAAAACTATGAAATAACACATATGGAATCATGTAGTAACCAAAAATGTAATCAAGTTGGGCTCCCGAGTGGCGCAGTGGTCTAAGACACTGCATCTTGGTGCAAGAGGTGTCACTGCAGTACCTGGTTTGAAACTAGGCTGCATCACATCTGGCTGTGATTGGGCAGTGCACAATTGGCCCAGGTTTGGCTGGGGTAGGTTGTCATTGTAAATAAGAATTTGTTCTAAACTGACTTGCCTAGTTAAATAAATATATAGATTTGAGATTCTTCAAAGTAGCCACCCTTTGCCTTGATGACAGCTTTGCACACTCTTGGCATTCTCTCAACACGCTTCAAGAGGTACTCATCTCGAATGCATATCAATTAACAAATGTGCCTTGTTAAAAGTTCATTTGTGGAATTTCTTTCCCTCTTAATGCATTTGAGCCAGTCAGTTGTGTTGTGACAAGGTAGGGGTGGTATACAGAAGACAGCCCTATTTGGTAAAAGACCAAGTTCTTATTATGGCAAGAACAGCTCAAATAAACAAAGAGAAACGACAGTCCATCATTACTTTAAGACATGAAGGTCAGTTTCTTCAGGTGCAGTTGCAAAAAGCTTCAAGTGCTATGCTGAAACTGGCTCTCATGAGGACCGCCACAGGAAGGGAAGACCCAGAGTTACCTCTGCTGCAGAGGACAAGTTCATTAGAGTTACCAGCATAAGAAATTGCAGCCTAAATAAATCAAATCAAATTTTATTTGTCACATTCGCCGAATGCAACAGTAACATGCTTACTTACAAGCCCTTAACCAACAATGCAGTTTTAAGAACAAATGATTAAAGAGCAGCAGTAAATAACAATAGCGGGGCTATATACAGGGGTACCGGTACAGAGTCAATACGCGGGGCCACCGGTGTTGAGGTAATTGAGGTAATATGTACATGTAGGTAGAGTTGTTAAAGTGACTATGCATAGATATAACAGAAAGTAGCAGCAGCGTTCCGGGGGGACGACGACGACGACTGTATTCAATGAACAGCATTCTCACATAGGTGTTCCTTTTGTCCAGGTGTGAAAGTGCAGTGTGGAGTGCAATAGAACCTGCATCATCTGTGGATCTGTTGGTGCGGTATGTAAATTGGAGTGGGTCTTGGGTTTCTTGGATAATGGTGTTGATGTGAGCCATGACCAGCATTTCAAAGCACTTCATGACTACAGACGTGAGTGCTACGGGTCGGTAATCATTTAGGCAGGTAAGCTTAGTGTTTTTGGGCACAAGGACTATTGTGGTCTGCTTGAAACATGTTGGTATTACGGGACTCAGACAGGGTGAGGTTGAAAATGTCAGTGAAGCACTTGCCAGTTGGTCTGCGCATGCTGATAGTACACGTCCTGGTAATCCGTCTGGCCCAGCGGCCTTGTGAATGCTGATCTGTTTAAAGGCCTTACTCACATTGGCTGTGGAGAGCGTGATCACACAGTCGTCTGGAACAGCTGATGCGCTCATGCTTGTTTCAGTGTTACTTCCCTCGAAGCGAGCATAGAAGTTATTTAGCTTGTCTGGTAGGCTCATGTCACTGGGCAGCTCTCGGCTGTGCTTCTCTTTGTAGTCTGTAATAGTTTGCAGGCCCTGCCACATCCGACGAGCATCGGAGCCGGTGTAGTACGATTCAATCTTAGTCCTGTATTGACGCTTTGCCTGTTTGATGGTTCGTCGGAGGGCATACCAGGGATTCTTATAGATTCCTTGAAAGCTGCCGCTCCTTGAAAGCAGCAGCTCTACCCTTTAGCTCAGTGCGAATGTGGCCTGTAATCCATGGCTTCTGGTTGGGGTATGTAGGTACAGTCACTGCGGGGACGATGTCCTCGATGCACTTATTGATAAAGCCAGTGACAGATGTGGTGTACTCCTCAATGCCATCGGAGGAATCCCGGAACATATTCCAGTCTGTGCTAGCAAAACAGTCCTGTAGTTTAGCATCTGCTTCAGCTGACCACTTTTTTTTTAGACCGAGTCACTGGTGCATCCTGCTTTAATTTTTGCTTGTAAGCAGGAATCAGGAGGATAGAATTATGGTCAGACTTGCCAAGTGGAGGGTGAGGGAGAGCTTCGTACGCGTCTGTGTGTGGAGTAAAGGTGGTCTAGTTTTTTTCCTTCTGGTTGCACATTTACCATGCTGATAGAAATGATGTAAAACTGATTTAAGCTTCCCTGCATTAAAGTCCCCGGCCACCAGGAGCACCGCCTCTGGATGAGCGTTTTCCTGTTTGCTTATTGCGGTATACAGCTCATTGAGTGCAGTTTTAGTGCTAGTACAAACCTTACAATATAGTCTAATAAGATCATTTTTTAAAAACGCTATATAATACCCAAGCATTATTATTATTAGAGAGATGAGTTGTGTGTAGGGTGATATAGCCAAAATGTCATATCACAATGTTTTTCTAATTTAATGTTTCTAGCCGTAGCCTAGCGGTTAAGAGCGTTGGGCCAGTAACTGAAAGGTCACTGGTTTGAATCCCTGAGACGACTAGGTGGAAAATCTGGCTGTAGCCTTGAGCAAGGCATTTAACCCTAATCACTATGGATAAGAGCGTCTGTTAAATGACTAAAATGTAAATGAGTAGTTGTTGTGATTTATTTAGAATTCAAGGCACACTTAACCAGAATGGCTACCACAGCATTCTTCATTGATACGTCATCCCATCTGGTTCGCGCTTAGTGGGACTATAATTTGTTTTTCAACACGACAATGACCCAACACTCCTCCATGCTGAGTAAGGGCTATTTGACCAAGAATGAGAGTGATGAGTGCTGCATCAGATGACCTGGCCTCCACAATCACCCAACCTCAATCCAATTGAGATGGTTTGGGATGAGTTGGACTGCAGAGTGAAGGAAAATCAGCCATCAAGTGCTTAGCATATGTGGAAACTCCTTCAAGACTGTTGGAAAAGTGTTCCTCATGAAGCTGGTTGAGAGAATGCCAAGAGTGTGCAAAGCTGTCATCAAGGCAAATGGTGGCTACTTTGAAGAATCTCAAATATTAAATATATTTTGATTTGTTTAACACTTTTTTGGTTACTACATGGTTCCATATATGTTATTTCATAGTGTTGATGTCTTCACTGTTATTATATAATGTAGAAAATGGTAAAATAAAGAAAAAACCTTGAATGAGTAGGTAGGTTTAAACTTTTGACTGGTACTGTATATCAACCTAATTATACAATGTTCTGAATAGCCAGCTGGCCTATGTCTAATATAATTAACTAATGTTTTTTACTGGTAATACATTACACATATTGTATGATACAACAAAGATCTTGCTGTCTTTGCTCCCTTGGGCAAATGGGATGATTGTTGTTTATTCTAGTCTGCTACTAAGGTTTTTTTATTTTCTTTGAAAAAAGTAGCATAGCAAGCTACAAAGTACTTATTACTACATGCAATACCAGGTAAAAACCAGATGAAGCAATGCTGTAAAAAAAACATTTCTTATTTTTGTTATTAGTTGGCTGAATCAGCTCTACAGGATTGGAGTGACAATAGAGGCAAGAAAAAAATTCAGGAACAGGACGTAGTAATACTCAGTACTGTAGGCCTACCTGTATGATGTCTAGTCCAGACTGAGGATACTACAGAACAGTAGTAATACTCGGTACTGTAGGCCTACCTGTATGATGTCTAGACCAGACTGAGGGTACTACAGAACAGTAGTAATACACAGTACTGTAGGCCTACCTGTATGATGTCTAGACCAGACTGAGGATACTACAGAACAGTAGTAATACTCGGTACTGTAGGCCTACCTGTATGATGTCTAGCCCAGGCTGAGGGTACTACAGAACAGTAGTAATACTTAGTACTGTAGGCCTACCTGTATGATGTCTAGGCCAGGCTGAGGGTATTACAGAACAGTAGTAATACTCAGTACTGTGGGCCTACCTGTATGATGTCTAGTCCAGACTGAGGGTACTACAGAACAGTAGTAATACTCAGTACTGTAGGCCTACCTGTATGATGTCTAGGCCAGACTGAGGATACTACAGAACAGTAGTAATACTCAGTACTGTAGGCATACCTGTATGATGTCTAGTCCAGGCTGAGGATACTACAGAACAGTAGTAATACTCACTACTGTAGGTCTACCTGTATGATGTCTAGGCCAGACTGAGGGTACTACAAAACAGTAGTAATACTCAGTACTGTAGGCCTACCTGTATGATGTCTAGGCCAGACTGAGGGTACTACAAAACAGTAGTAATACTCAGTACTGTAGGCCTACCTGTATGATGTCTAGGCCAGACTGAGGGTACTACAAAACAGTAGTAATACTCAGTACTGTAGGCCTACCTGTATGATGTCTAGCCCAGGCTGAGGGTACTCCAGAACAGGAAGCTGCTCATCGATGTTCATCAGACCAATCTCATCTGGGTCCGCCCCCTGACTCACCAGATACACCACCTCCTGAAGGAGACTGGTACCTGGAAGGGGGGGTAGAGATGATGAGAGGATGGAGGGGGAGAGGAGGTAAAGAGAATCAAGAGGAAAGGGTAATGGGTAGTTGTAATCAAGAGAAAAAGATAAATGGTTAGACGTTAGTTAAAATGGAATATGACACCAATGAGGGAAATATTCACAGCCTAAACCAAACCATGCTATGTTACAAAACTCTATATCTCTTTCCAAATCTTGTCTTTCTCAATGTGCAACGTGTCAGCTTTAAGCATCTCCTACTGTCTGTGACAGAGACTTGTCCTACAGTAGCCTAGGACAAGAGATTTCACAGCTATGCCAACCTCACACCCCAAATGATCTAGTTGGCTTCCATGACCACTCTCTTACAAGGAAACAAACACTGTTTCTGGGAAGTAGAGATCAGATACTAGACAGCCTGGTTACCCATCATTGTGCATATAAGCTCCAGAGGAAATGACACACCACATTAAATCCCATAGAACCAGCAAGCCCCACAGAATCAATGCATCCAACACATTACAATTAACAATCATGTCTCTCAGTAGTTCTGATGTCTTTCTGGAAACCAAGTCTCAGAACAGAGCCCAGTGGCACTGACCACACTCAAATAAAATAGGAATTTCAAGATAGTCCAACAGTTGGCTACACTAGAATTGGCTTCATGTGATCGAGGCTTATGAAGTAATGACAGGCAACATCATGTCCCGCAAAATGAATGCCTGTCTACCATAACCATGTCTAATACTGGCTTTAGGGACATCATATTTTGAGCTTGCACTGGGGACAAGACGTACAAAGCTTACAATATAGAGTCTAATAAGATCATATTTGGTTCCATGATGAATGCTATATAAAACCCAAGCATTATTATTATTATTATTAAAGAGGTAAGTTGTGTGCAGGGTGATATAGCCAAAATGTCATATCACAATATTTTTCTAATTTAATGTTTCTAGCCGTAGCCTAGCGGTTAAGAGCGTTGGGCCAGTAACTGAAAGGTCACTGGTTTGAATCCCTGAGACGACTAGGTGGAAAATCTGTCTGTACCCTTGAGCAAGGCATTTAACCCTAATCACTATGGATAAGAGCATCTGTTAAATGACTAAAATGTAAATGAGTAGTTGTTGAGGGGTTGGGTTAAATGCGGGGTGCACCCCTACAGGACTCCAACTGTCAAAATGTTCACTCCCTTTCCCTCTATACCTGTTCCCACTCCCTAATCACCTCTCCTCTGCATTTGTCCCTCCTGTTTCCCCATATCAGCAGCACATCAATCCTACGTGCATGATATGATGATGTAAGTGCCTTTATGTTATTATATAGTCTTGTAGATGTAAGTGTTAATCATGTAATATATCTATGCCCCTCAGTTTATGCTAATGATTATGCTAATGCTCTGTTCTAGTTATGTTTAGTCCTGGCAGCCTTCTAAGTTTATCGATGCTATATGTCCATTTCCTTTAGTCACCTGGCACTACTTTATCATTTCATGCACCTTTATGTTAATGTGTTCCTAATGTTTCCCTTTTTGTATCTCCCTTCCAGACCACCACTTCCTTCTTACCCCCACACGGCTCTATTTCCATGTTACGGCTTGTTTACGGAAGAGAGAGGCCTGTTCTAATTAGCCATGTAGCGTCTTCCAATAACCGTGTGAAACGGATGGACGGCAGAAAATTGTTGAAACTGAGAAGTACTGTTGGCTGCAACTGTGTTAAAGGGAAATAAATTAAACAACGTCTACTTCATATCTATCATCTCCAGCACCACCCCCAACAATCTCAATTGCGATAAGGGTCTAAAATCATAAAGCCTTCTACTTTCATATCACATCAAAAATAATCGTACAAATGCAAAAAATACATTATTCCTGTACAGTGTTTAAAAGAGACATAAAAAAAAAAACAATATCAACTGCATTATATCCAGCATCACCCCAACATCAACATGAAAATTGCACGTTTCTATGTTTTGTAGTAAAAATGATAGAGGAAGATAACCAATTAGTAGGCAATACCTACTCATAATTGGTTAAAATCACACAATGCACACTAATGTCATTGGAAACACTTATCTTTGTCCAAACTGTTGATTTTATGTGCATTTTACATTTACTGTACTTTACGCCGCATTTCTTAATGATGAAATGTTATACTCCGTATACATTCAGTGGCATGATAAGAATATTCCTGGAAAATGTGGTGTAGGTGCAACGTAAGACGAAAACATGACAAGGGTTTGAGTGAGAAGACTAACTGGTGTATCCAAGTAACCACACAGCTCTCCAAAGTGTGCACATTTAAGTCATTTCAAAGCGCTTTCATGACTCAAACATTCTTAAACTCTGAGGTGCTTTTTTGAGCTCCTAGCTGTGTCATCGAGGAACTAGAGAAAGCACACTTGTAGTTCTTTTGTTTGGAACACAACCCTGCATCCCCACCAGCACACAATTGCTGTTGATGTTTACACAATCCAAAAACGGTCCATTATAAATCGCAATCTGGGTCAGGTGGGCATGATTTGAAAACCTGTTCTATTGCCATCATGACTAGCTAAGGTATAAAATACAATATTACAGTGTTAGGCTTTCCCAATGCAATTCAGGGAAACAATCCTTCTGGTGCGCATGGAGAGGAGTCATGAGTGCATTATGAGTCGTGTGCCGCGGCAGATTTTCTTCACCGTAGACAAACACAGGCTCATTGTGTTCAGAATAACACAGAGTATAATGCCATGTCATCTTGTAACTGTACATCAAACATAGAGACATTGACATTGACCTCATCCCGTCAGTAGATGATGCCTGGTTATTCTTTAAAAGTGCCTTCCTCACCATCTTAAATAAGCATGCCCCATTCAAAAAATGTTGAACTAGGAATAGATATAGTCCTTGGTTCACTCCAGACCTGTCTGCCCTTGACCAGCACAAAAACATCCTGTGGCGTTCTGCATTAGCATCGAACAGCCCCCGTGATATGCAACTTTTCAGGGAAGTTAGGAACAAATATACACAGGCAGTTAGGAAAGCTAAGGCTAGCTTTTTCAAACAGAAATTTGCATCCTGTAGTACTAACTCAAAAAAGTTCTGGGACACTGTAAAGTCCATGGAGAATAAGAGCACCTCCTCCCAGCTGCCCACTGCTCTGAGGCTAGGAAACACTGTTACCACCGATAAACCCACTATAATTGAGAATTTCAAAAAGCAATTCGCTACGGCTGGCCATGCTTTCCACCTGGCTACCCCTACCCCGGTCAACTGCCCGGCACCCTCCACAGCAACCCGCCAAAGCCCCCACCATTTCTCCTTCACCCAAATCCAGATAGCTGATGTTCTGAAAGAGCGGCAAAATCTGGACCCCTACAAATCAGCCGGGCTAGACAATCTGGACCCTCTCTTTCTAAAATGATCTGCCTAAATTGTTGCAACCCCTATTACTAGCCTGTTCAACCTCTCTTTCGTATCGTCTGAGATTCCCAAAGATTGGAAAGCTGCTGCGGTCATCCCCTTCTTCAAAGGGGGTGACACTCTAGACCCAAACTGCTACAGACCTATATCTATCCTACCCTGTCTTTCTTTTTTTTTCAATTTAAAGTTTTATTAAGTTTTCAAACAACCAACCAAACACATTCCACATTCACAGATGTGACAGACTTAAAAAAAATAAAATAATAATAATAATAATAAAAAATTAAAAAATGTTATATATATATATATACATATATACATACCTACATATACATACATACACACATACACACAAATAATAATTATAACAAAATTTAAAATGTAGAACTTGCAGCAGCACTATCAAGGTTCTTATTTGCTATTTCCAGCCTTAGCTGAGATGACGAGCCAATGATTAGTTTTTAGATTTTACAGCACCTTACACAACACGCATCTGCTCACCTCCCCGATCCCCCCATTCACTCTGTCCAATTTGAGATATAGTGGAGTAGTGGAGACCAGAGTCTATCAAACTTGGGCTGTCTCTTGTGGAGGTCATAAGTGAGCTTTTCAAGAGGGAGAAAGTCAACAATCTGGTCAATCCACATTTTAAATGTAGGAGAGGTACTAGAGGCCCGCAATAGAAGGATACATTTCTTAGCAAAGTATGTAATGGTCATGAGCAAATTTTCTCTGTCAGGATCAAGAACAAAGTCCTGCTGGGCATTAAGAAGATAGAGACACGGGGTCATATCAAACTGTACATCTAGTATTTTCTGTGCAGCAGTATGTATAGATTGCCAAAATCTGGCAATCTCTCTACAGCTCCAAAATACATGCATATAGGTTCCACTTTCAGAGGTACATCTTTTACAGTTAGGAGAAATGTCTGTTTTCATTTTATGGAGTCTCAAGGGAGTGTAATAAAATTTGTACAAAAATTTGTAATTCGATTCTTTCATTTTTACATTAGTAGAGGAGCAGTATACCCTGTCGCAAACCTCCGCCCATAACTCATCACTGATAGTCAGACCAAGGTCCTTTTCCCAGATTATTTTCAAAGGAGTAAAGGAGGAGCCTCCTTTCTCAGAAAGGAGTCTATAGATATAGGATATTTTGCCTTTAATGGATTGTGCTGTGACAAGAAGGGTTTCAACTTCGTTCAACTGAGTTCTAAACCTCCTCTTGGAAGTAAATGAGGAGATGACATGTCTAATTTGAAGATATTTAAAAAAATGGGATCTTGGCACATTGAATTCACTGCAGAGCTCTTGAAAGGATTTCAGTGTAGTGGTCTTCTGATGAAATAGGTCTGAAAAGGTCCTGATTCCTAGAGTATGCCAAAGATTAAAGTTGGCATCCCTCAGGGCTTTTGGCAAGTCTGGGTTGCCTACTATAGGCGAGTGAGAGCATATTTGGGAGGAGATGCCCAGGTATTTCTTACAGTCCCTCCACGCTAGTAGGGTGCTGTAAATCACAAATGTTTTGGCTATGTTGCCCACTTCACTAAAGTTATTAATGAATATAGTTGAGCTTAGTGGCAATGAACCACAGGATTGGGCTTCTATCTGGATCCACGTTGACTCTTGTCTGTTTGTGATCCATGTTAGCATGTTGCGGATTTGGGCAGACCAGTAGTACAATTGAAGGGAGGGAAGGGCAAGACCGCCCTTAGATTCAGGTTTCGATAGAGTGGAGAGCTTGATCCTAGGTTTTTTATTGCCCCATATAAATTTGGTGATGCTTTGGTTAATTGTTTTGAAAAAGGAAGCTGGGAGATAGCATGGGAGCATCTGAAATAAATAGTTCAGTCTAGGGAGGATGTTCATACGGATTACATTAATTCTTCCTACTAAGCTAATTGGGAGGGAGATCCAGGTTTGGAGGTTGTTTTTGATTCGATCCAGGAGTGGAAGATAATTCTCCTTGAAAAGCCTATTCAGATCTGGTGTTATGAATATCCCAAGGTATTGAAACCCCTGTGTCTTCCATTGGAATGGGCATAGTGTCTTCATAGAACTGGTGAGTGTAATATTGAGAGTGCAGACAGTGGATTTTTTAAAATGTATCTTATAACCTGAAAACGTGCCATACTGAGCAATTGTGTCTAAAATGGGAGGAAGGGATTTCTCAGGGTTGGATATGTAGAGCAAGACATCATCCGCGTAAAGCGAAATCTTGTGCTGCAGGCCGCCTGCAGGAACACCTGTAATACTTGAATTGCTCCTTATCAACTCTGCCAGAGGCTCCGCCCCCAACAAGTAGAGCAGGGGGGATAGCGAGCACCCTTGTCTTGTGCCCCGTCCCAAAGGGAATCTGTCAGAGTTCAGTCCGTTAGTAGTCACCATGGCATTTGGATGAGAGTATAGTGATTTGATCCATTTAATAAAGTTTGGGCCCATATTGAACTTTTCTAAGACTGAGAACAAAAAGCTCCACTCCATCCTGTCGAACGCCTTCTCAGCATCCAGTGAAGCCAGCAGGACAGGGGTCTTCTGTGCGTTTACTTGATCAATAATATCAAAAAGACGGCGAATGTTATCAGAAGAGTATCTGTCTCTAATAAATCCAGTTTGGTCCGCTTTTATTATTTTGGGAAGAAGAGTGTTTAGTCTTTTGGCCAGCAATTTGGTAATTATTTTGTAGTCGAAATCCAACAAGCTTATGGGCCGGAAGGAGGAGCAGGATAGGGGGTCCTTGTCTTTTTTGAGCAACACTGTAATGCGAGCTGTGCGCATTGAGTCTGGGAGAACTCCGTTTTTGCAAAAATCCTCCAGCATTGGCATGAAAATAGGGCTAAGCTGGGGCCAAAAAGCTTTGTAGAACTCTCTGGGGAATCCATCTGGGCCTGGGGACTTGTTAGGTGGCATGGAGGTAATTGCCTCCAGGATCTCCTCAGGAGTGAAGGGGGAGTTGAGATCTTCTTGGTCAGTCTCTGATAGTTTAGGTAGCGAGATTCCCTCTAGGAAGGAGTGGAGTTCTGCTTCCGTGTGTTTTCTCTCAGAGGTATATACAGTGGGGAGAACAAGTATTTGATACACTGCCGATTTTGCAGGTTTTCCTACTTACAAAGCATGTAGAGGTCTGTCATTTTTATCATAGGTACACTTCAACTGTGAGAGACGGAATCTAAAACAAAAATCCAGAAAATCACATTGTATGATTTTTAAATAATTAATTTGCATTTTATTGCATGACATAAGTATTTGATCACCTACCAACCAGTAAGAATTCCGGCTCTCACAGACCTGTTAGTTTTTCTTTAAGAAGCCCTCCTGTTCTCCACTCATTACCTGTATTAACTGCACCTGTTTGAACTCGTTACCTGTATAAAAGACACCTGTCCACACACTCAATCAAACAGATTCCAACCTCTCCACAATGGCCAAGACCAGAGAGCTGTGTAAGGACATCAGGGATAAAATTGTAGACCTGCACAAGGCTGGGATGGGCTACAGGACAATAGGCAAGCAGCTTGGTGAGAAGGAAACAACTGTTGGCGCAATTATTAGAAAATGGAAGAAGTTCAAGATGACGGTCAATCACCCTCGGTCTGGGGCTCCATGCAAGATTTCACCTCGTGGGGCATCAATGATCATGAGGAAGGTGAGGGATCAGCCCAGAACTACACGGCAGGACCTGGTCAATGACCTGAAGAAAGCTGGGACCACAGTCTCAAAGAAAACCATTAGTAACACACTACGCCGTCATGGATTAAAATCCTGCAGCGCACGCAAGGTCCCCCTGCTTAAGCCAGTGCATGTCCAGGCCTGTCTGAAGTTTGCCAATGACCATCTGGATGATCCAGAGGAGGAATGGGAGAAGGTCATGTGGTCTGATGAGACAAAAATAGAGCTTTTTGGTCTAACTCCACTCGCCGTGTTTGGAGGAAGAAGAAGTATGAGTACAACCCCAAGAACACCATCCCAACCGTGAAGCATGGAGGTGGAAACATCATTCTTTGGGGATGCTTTTCTGCAAAGGGGACAGGACGACTGCACCGTATTGAGGGGAGGATGGATGGGGCCATGTATCGCGAGATCTTGGCCAACAACCTCCTTCCCTCAGTAAGAGCATTGAAGATGGGTCGTGGCTGGGTCTTCCAGCATGACAACGACACGAAGCACACAGCCATGGCAACTAAGGAGTGGCTCCGTAAGAAGCATCTCAAGGTCCTGGAGTGGCCTAGCCAGTCTCCAGACCTGAACCCAATAGAAAATCTTTGGAGGGAGCTGAAAGTCCGTATTGCCCAGCGACAGCCCCGAAACCTGAAGGATCTGGAGAAGATCTGTAGGGAGGAGTGGGCCAAAATCCCTGCTGCAGTGTGTGCAAACCTAGTCAAGAACTACAGGAAACGTATGATCTCTGTAATTGCAAACAAAGGTTTCTGTACCAAATATTAAGTTCTGCTTTTCTGATGTATCAAATACTTATGTCATGCAATAAAATGCAAATTAATTACTTAAAAATCATACAATGTGATTTTCTGGATTTTTGTTTTAGATTCCGTCTCTCATAGTTGAAGTGTACCTATGATAAAAATGACAGACCTCTACATGCTTTGTAAGTAGGAAAACCTGCAAAATCGGCAGTGTATCAAATACTTGTTCTCCCCACTGTAGTTTGCAGTAAAAATCATGAAAAGTTAAATTGATCTTTTTTGGGTCATATGTGACCTCGTCCTCTGCTGTTCGGATAGCCATAATTGTACGCTTTGACTGCTCTTTTTTTAATTGATAAGCAAGCAATCTACTAGGCCTATTGCTATACTCATGGTATTTCTGTTTAGTAAAGAAAACTTTTTTTTAAATCTCCCGAGTATAGTCCAAATTCAGTTTGGCTTTGGCTGCTTTAAGTTGACTCCAGGAGGTGCTGTCTGTGGATTGTTTATGTACTTTTTCACAGCGTTCCAGCTCCCTCTCCAGATCTAGCCTGTGTGCTTCCATTGCTTTTTTCTTAGAGGAAGCATATGCAATTAGATGACCTCTTAGTGTGGCTTTAGCAGCGTCCCACATTGTGGCCGGAGAAACAGGAGAATCTTTGTTGTCTTGTGTGTAGTTGTCTATCCATGTAGTTACCAATGTATGGAATGCTTCGTTTGACAGCATGGAGGTGTTGAATTTCCAGCTCTTTGACCTCGGGATGTTTTTGCAGAGGTCAAAGCGGAGGTGGACAAAGGCGTGATCCGAAAGCGCTATGGGTCCGATTCTACACGTGGCTGAATTTATGAAACTCTTTGGGATAAAAATGTAATCTATACGGCAGTAGGTGTTATGGACATTAGAGTAGTATGTATAGTCCATAGATGAGCTACTAGTCTCTCTCCAGATATCTATCAGTCCCATCTCTTTAGTAAGAGAGTTCAACATCTTTGCAGATCTAGGATTTGTGGTGGGGACTTGAGATGATTTGTCTAGGGTTGGGTTCAGGGTACAATTAAAATCTCCGGCCAACACTCCAAAGGAAACACAATGCTCATTGAACAGGGTTATCATTTTCGACATAAAAGCAGGAGTATCTGTGTTAGGGGCGTATATGTTTAAGAGAGTAATTGGTTGCCCATACAGTGATCCAGTTATCAAAATAAATCTCCCCTCCGGATCAGATATGTTTTTGTCAATTATGAATGGAACATTCTTATGGATAAGTATGGCTGTGCCTCTACTGTTGGATTTGAAAGATGAGAAATACACCTGTCCCACCCAAGCTCTGCGGAGTTTGGCATGTTCAGCATCACAGAGGTGTGTCTCTTGCAATAGCGCGATGTCTGCTTTTTCCTTTTTTAGAGCACATAGTATCTTTTTCCGTTTTATTGCATGACCTAGACCATGGCAGTTCCATGTCAATAGATTTAAGGTACTAGTCATCGTCATCGAACAGTAATCGAACTTTAGTGCAAGTCATCTCTGGGTAAAGGTGGATAGTAGTTACAGCTGCG
Organism: Salvelinus alpinus; assembly: GCF_045679555.1. Classification (NCBI taxonomy): domain Eukaryota; kingdom Metazoa; phylum Chordata; class Actinopteri; order Salmoniformes; family Salmonidae; genus Salvelinus; species Salvelinus alpinus. The sequence goes on from NC_092122.1 coordinate 8,776,228, forward strand.
TTCACATAAAAGGAAAATAAATGGTTTACATAAAATAACAGTCTCTGAACACCCCAGCCGAGTTCCCAAACAACTCGACATATCCCGTTGGATCTATTACCTCCCCGCTCAGTCACAATTCTGTGTTCCAACAACAACAACAAAAAAAACGGGAACAGTTAGCAACGCACAACGTCTCCCCCTCCCCACCAAAGAAATGCCTCATCCTCTCCGCCCCGCATTGGGTAAATGACAACGTAGCCCCCGTCCAGACCACATTAAAAATGGGAGAAAATAAAATCAATAGCCCAGCCTACATATAGTAGGCCTAGGTTATAATATGGAGCCTATCCCTCTCAGCTAAAGGAACATAAATATAGATTAGACGGCTATAATGACATTTAGCAGGGCGGGTGGGTCTTTGGATATCGGCTATATGTTGTCTTACCTCCTTTAGTAATAATAGTAATCGCATTTAGTCATTGGTCCATTTCTCATTGACCGGGGTTGTCTTTCAAAAAACGTTTTGCCTCTTCGGGAGTTTTGAAGTGTCGCAGGGCTCCTTGGTAAAGAATCCTGAGCTCGTTTGGGTATTTGAATCCCCTAAAGATGCCTCGGTCAATGGAGCATTTCTTCACCTCGTCAAACTCTCGGCGCTTTCGGCGTATTCCAGCTGACAGATCCTGGAGTAAGATGAGTTTGGCGTTTCCCACTGTAATGGTGTTGGTTTTCGCCGCCTGTAGGACTCGTTCCTTGTCGGTGATTCTCAAGAAACGTATGGTGATTGGGCGCGGTGGTTGTCTGGCTGCTGGTGGGGGCCTCAGTGCTCGGTGAGCTCTCTCGAGTTCTATGGGTCTGTCGGTGGACAGGTGGAGCCACTCGGGAAGTTTGTCTTGCAGGTAGCGGATCAGTGGCATGTTTCCCTCTTCTTTTTCGCCCAGATTTAATAGAACACAATTATTCCTTCGCCCCCTGTTTTCCAGGTCCTCTGTTTTCTCTTCCAGCTGCTCTATTTTTTTTTTAGCATATGCTATTGTTTCCATGGCGTCTGTCAATAAGTTTTCCGTGGATAGGATTCGCCCCTCTGCCTCGTCCAGGCGCCCCGCGTTTATGGTTATCTTGTTGTTTATGTCAGGCAAAGCATTTTCCAGGATTGTCACCTTGCCCCCTATCGCACTGAGCTGAGCGTTAATGGCATCTAGTTTAGTGTTGAGTTCTGTACGTTGGGATCTCAGCTCAGAAAAGATGTCTTCGACAGAGTGCGAGGTTGGCCTTCGTTGGGCCTCGGGGGGGAACGGGTCCTCTTGCTCCTGGCTAATGGCGCTAGCTTTTTCTGAAGCTAGCTGCTTCTTGGAGGCTTTTTCCGTCGCTAGTGCTCGAGTCCGGGTAAAAATGTCACCTGTAGTGTCGCCTTTTGTAGCCGCCATGACTTTTTGACTAAAGCTAAATGAGTTTAAACTTGAAGTGGAGGTAAGATTAGGAATTGGAAACTACTTGTGCGGAGCTCCTAGTTCATGCGGCCATCTCGTTCAGGGGTCACGTGATCCCTCCTACCCTGTCTTTCTAAGGTCTTCGAAAGCCAAGTTAACAAACAGATTACCGACCATTTCGAATCCCACCATACCTTCTCCGCAATGCAATCCGGTTTCAGAGCTGGTCATGGGTGCACCTCAGCCACGCTCAAGGTCCTAAACGACATCATAACCGCCATCGATAGGAGACATTACTGTGCAGCCGTATTCATCAACCTGGCCAAGGCTTTCGACTCTGTCAATCACCACATTCTTATTGGCAGACTCGACAGCCTTGGTTTCTCAAATGATTGCCTCGCCTTGTTTACCAACTACTTATCTGACAGAGTTCAGTGTGTCAAATCGGAGGGCCTGTTGTCCGGACCTCTGGCATTCTCTATGGGGGTGCCACAGGGTTCAATTCTCGGGCCGACTCTCTTCTCTGTATACATCAATGATGTCGCTCTTGCTGCTGGTGATTCTCTGATCCACCTCTACGCAGACGACACCATTCTGTATACTTCTGGCCCCTCTTTGGACACTGTGTTAACTAACCTCCAGACGAGCTTCAATGCCATACAACTCTCCTTCCGTGGCCTCCAACTGCTCTTAAATGCAAGTAAAACTAAATGCATGCTATTCAATTGATCACTGCCTGCACCTGCCCGCCCCGCCAGCATCACTACTCTGGACGGATCTGACTTAGAATACGTGGACAACTACAAATACCTAGGTTATCTCAGCTCACTGGTCACCATAGCAGCACCCACCCGTAGCACGCACTCCAGCAGGTACATCTCACTGGTCACCCCCAAAGCCAATTCCTCCTTTGGTCGCCTTTCCTTCCAGTTCTCTGCTGCCAATGACTGGGACGAACTGCAAAAATCACTGAAGCTGGAGACTCATATCTCCCTCACTAGCTTTAATCACCACCTGTCAGAGCAGCTCACAGATCACTGCACCTGTACATAGCCCATCTGTAAACAGCCCATCTATCTACCTCATCCCCATACTGTATTTATTTATTTATCTTGCTCCTTTGCACCCCAGTATCTCTACTTTCACATTCATCTTCTGCACATCTATCATTCCAGTGTTTAATTGCTATATTGTAATTACTTCGCCACCATGGCCTATTTATTGCCTTAACTCCCTTATCTTACCTCAAATCAAATCAAATCAAATCAAATCAAATTTTATTAGTCACATACACATGGTTAGCAGATGTTAATGCGAGTGTAGCGAAATGCTTGTGCTTCTAGTTCCGACAATGCAGTAATAACCAACAAGTAATCTAACCTAACAATTCCACAACTACTACCTTACACACACACACAAGTGTAAAGGGATAAAGAATATGTACATAAAGATATATGAATGAGTGGTGGTACAGAACGGCATGGCAGATGCAGTAGATGGTATAGAGTACGGTATATACATATGAGATGAGTACTGTAGGGTATGTAAACATAAAGTGGCATAGTTTAAAGTGGCTAGTGGTACATGTATTACATAAAGATGGCAAGATGCAGTAGATGATATAGAGTACAGTATATACATATGAGATGGGTAATGTAGGGTATGTAAACATTATATTAAGTGGCATTGTTTAAAGTGGCTAGTGGTACATTTTTACATAATTTCCATCAATTCCCATTTTTAAAGTGGCTGGAGTTGAGTCAGTATGTTGGCAGCGGCCGCTAAATGTTAGTGGTGGCTGTTTAACAGTCTGATGGCCTTGAGATAGAAGCTGTTTTTCAGTCTCTCGGTCCCTGCTTTGATGCACCTGTACTGACCTCGCCTTCTGGATGATAGCGGGGTGAACAGGCAGTGGCTTGGGTGGTTGTTGTCCTTGATGATCTTTATGGCCTTCCTGTGACATCGGGTGGTGTAGGTGTCCTGGAGGGCAGGTAGTTTGCCCCTGGTGATGTGTTCTGCAGACCTCACTACCCTCTGGAGAGCCTTACGGTTGTGGGCGGAGCAGTTGCCGTACCAGGCGGTGATACAGCCCGACAGGATGCTCTCGATTGTGCATCTGTAGAAGTTTGTGAGTGCTTTTGGTGACAAGCCGAATTTCTTCAGCCTCCTGAGGTTGAAGAGGCGCTGCTGCGCCTTCTTCACAACGCTGTCTGTGTGGGTGGACCAATTCAGTTTGTCCGTGATGTGTACACCGAGGAACTTAAAACTTTCCACCTTCTCCACTACTGACCCGTCGATGTGGATAGGGGGGTGCTCCCTCTGCTGTTTCCTGAAGTCCACAATCATCTCCTTTGTTTTGTTGACGTTGAGTGTGAGGTTATTTTCCTGACACCACACTCCGAGGGCCCTCACCTCCTCCCTGTAGGCCGTCTCGTCGTTGTTGGTAATCAAGCCTACCACTGTAGTGTCATCCGCAAACTTGATGATTGAGTTGGAGGCGTGCATGGCCACGCAGTCGTGGGTGAACAGGGAGTACAGGAGAGGGCTCAGAACGCACCCTTGTGGGGCCCCAGTGTTGAGGATCAGCGGGGTGGAGATGTTGTTACCTACCCTCACCACCTGGGGGCGGCCCGTCAGGAAGTCCAGGACCCAGTTGCACAGGGCGGGGTCGAGACCCAGGGTCTCGAGCTTGATGACGAGTTTGGAGGGTACTATGGTGTTAAATGCTGAGCTGTAATCGATGAACAGCATTCTCACATGGGTATTCCTCTTGTCCAGATGGGTTAGGGCAGTGTGCAGTGTGGTTGCGATTGCGTCGTCTGTGGACCTATTGGGTCGGTAAGCAAATTGGAGTGGGTCTAGGGTGTCCGGTAGGGTGGAGGTGATATGGTCCTTGACTAGTCTCTCAAAGCACTTCATGATGACGGAAGTGAGTGCTACGGGGCGGTAGTCGTTTAGCTCAGTTACCTTAGCTTTCTTGGGAACAGGAACAATGGTGGCCCTCTTGAAGCATGTGGGAACAGCAGACTGGGATAAGGATTGATTGAATATGTCCGTAAACACACCAGCCAGCTGGTCTGCGCATGCTCTGAGGACGCGGCTGGGAATGCCGTCTGGGCCTGCAGCCTTGCGAGGGTTAACACGTTTAAATGTTTTACTCACCTCGGCTGCAGTGAAGGAGAGCCCGCAGGTTTTGGTAGGGGGCCGTGTCAGTGGCACTGTATTGTCCTCGAAGCGGGCAAAAAAGTTGTTTAGCCTGTCTGGGAGCAAGACATCCTGGTCCGCGACGGGGCTGGTTTTCTTTTTGTAATCCGTGATTGACTGTAGACCCTGCCACATACCTCTTGTGTCTGAGCTGTTGAATTGCGACTCGATTTTGTCTCTGTACTGGGACTTAGCCTGTTTGATTGCCTTGCGGAGAGAATAGCTACACTGTTTGTATTCGGTCATGCTTCCGGTCACCTTGCCCTGGTTAAAAGCAGTGGTTCGCGCTTTCAGTTTCACGCGAATGCTGCCGTCAATCCACGGTTTCTGGTTTGGGAATGTTTTTATCGTTGCTGTGGGTACGACATCGTCAATGCACTTCCTAATGAACTCGCTCACCGAATCAGCATATTCGTCAATATTGTTGTTGGACGCGATGCGGAACATATTCCAATCCGCGTGATCGAAGCAGTCTTGAAGCGTGGATTCAGATTGGTCGGACCAGCGTTGAACAGACCTGAGCGCGGGAGCTTGTTGTTTGAGTTTCTGTTTGTAGGCTGGAATCAACAAAATGGAGTCGTGGTCAGCTTTTCCGAAAGGGGGGCGGGGGAGGGCCTTATATGCGTCGCGGAAATTAGTATAACAATGATCTAGAGTTTTTCCAGCCCTGGTAGCACAATCGATATGCTGATAGAATTTAGGGAGTTTTGTTTTTAGATTAGCCTTGTTAAAATCCCCAGCTACGATGAATGCAGCCTCAGGGTGTGTGGTTTCCAGTTTACAAAGAGTCAGATAAAGTTCGTTCAGGGCCATCGATGTGTCTGCTTGGGGGGGAATATATACGGCTGTGATTATGATTGAAGAGAATTCCCTTGGTAGATAATGCGGTCGACATTTGATTGTGAGGAGTTCTAGATCAGGTGAACAGAATGACTTGAGTTCCTGTGTGTTGTTATGATGATCACACCACTTCTCGTTAATCATAAGGGATACCCCCCCGCCCCTCTTCTTACCGGAAAGATGTTTGTTTCTGTCGGCGCGATGCATGAAGAAACCAGCTGGCTGCACCGACTCCGTTAGCGTCCCTTGAGTTAGCCATGTTTCCGTGAAGCAGAGCACGTTGCAATCCCTGATGTCTCTCTGGAATGCTACCCGTGCTCGGATTTCATCAACCTTATTGTCAAGAGACTGGACATTGGCGAGTAGTATGCTAGGGAGTGGAGCGCGATGTGCCCGTCTCCGAAGCCTGACCACGAGACCGCCTCGTTTGCCCCTTTTTCGGCGTCGCACAGGGTCGCCGGCTGGGATCAGATCCATTGTATTGGGTGGAAGGCAAAACACTGGATCCGTTTCGGGAAAGTCATATTCCTGGTAGGAACGATGATGAGTTGACGTTAATCGTATATTCAGTAGTTCCTCCCGACTGTATGTAATGAAACCTAAGATTACCTGGGGTACCGATGTAAGAAATAACACATAAAAAAACAAAAAACTGCATATTTTCCAAGGAACGCGAAGCGAGGCGGCCATCTCTTTTCGGCGCCGGAAGTAATATCACCTCATTTGCACTCACTGTTTATAGACTTTTTCTTTCTTTTTTCTACTGTATTATTGACTGTATGTTTTGTTTATTCCATGTGTAACTCTGTGTTGTCGAAATGCTATGCTTTATCTTGGCCAGGTCGCAGTTGCAAATGAGAACTTGTTCTCAACTAGCCTACCTGGTTAAATAAAGGTTAAATAAAAATAAATAAATAGAGATCATAAACGTTGGCCTAGTTGACGTGTTTTATGAATTGTGACAATTGTGACAATTAAAGCTGCATTTATTATAATCCTCAACGTCTCATCTTTCAAAATACAGTCGTGACCAAAAGTTTTGAGAATGAAACAAATATTAATTTCCACAAAGTTTTCTGCTTCAGTGTCTTTAGATATTTTTGTCAGATGTTACTATGGAGTACTGATGTAACGAATGTCTAGTTCTTCCTCCTCCTCGGACGAGGAGAGGAGAGAAGGATCGGAGGACCAAAATGCAGCGGGTTGTGAATACATAATAAAGTTTATTAAAGTACAGACGAAAACCGAAAACACTTCAACAAACTACAAAATAAGAAAACGACGTAGACGAAACCTGAACATGGAACTTACATAAAGACACGAAGAACTCACGAACAGGAAATAGACTACACAAACGAACGAACAAACGAAACAGTCCCGTGTGGTGCAACATACACAGACACGGAAGACAATCACCCACAAACAAACAGTGTGAACAGCCAACCTATATATGGTTCTCAATCAGAGGAAAACGTCAAACACCTGTCTCTGATTGAGAACCATATAAGGCTAATTACAAGTGACCTAAACATAGAAACACAAAACATAGAATGCCCACCCCAACTCACGCCCTGACCAACTAAACACATACAAAATAAACATAAAACAGGTCAGGAAAGTGACAACTGAAGTATAATTACAAGCATTTCATAAGTGTCAAATGCTTTTATATACAAGTACATGAAGTTGATGCAAAGAGTCAATATTTGCAGTGTTGACCCTTCTTTTTCAAGACCTCTGCAATCCACCCTGGCATGCAGTCAATTAACTTCTGGGCCACGTCCTGACTGATGGCAGCCCATTCTTGCATAATCAATGCTTGGGAGTTTGTCAGAATTTGTGGGGTTCCTGTTTGTCCTGCCTCTTGAGGATTGACCACAAGTTCTCAATGGGATTAAGGTCTGGGGAGTTTCCTGGCCATGGACCCAAAATATCGATGTTTTGTTCCCCGAGCCACTTAGTTATCACCTTTGCATTATGGCAAGGTGCTCCATCATGCTGGAAAAGGCATTGTTCGTCACCAAACTGTTCCTGGATGGTTGGGAGAAGTTGCTCTCGGAGGATGTGTTGGTACCATTCTTTATTCATGGCTGTGTTCTTAGGCAAAATTGTGAGTGAGCCCACTCCCTTGGCTGATAAGCAACCCCACACATGAATGGTCTCAGGATGCTTTACTGTTGGCATGACACAGGACTGATGGTAGCGCTCACCTTGTCTTCTCCGGACAAGTTTCTTTCCGGATCCCCCAAACAATCGGAAAGGGGATTCATCAGAGAAAATGACTTTACCCCAGTCTCAGCAGTCCAATCCCTGTACCTTTTGCAGAATAGCAGTCTGTCCCTGATGTTTTTCCTGGAGAGAAGTGGCTTCTTTGCTGCCCTTCTTGACACCAGGCCATCCTCCAAAAGTCTTCGCTTCTCTGTGCGTGCAGATGCACTTACACCTGCCTGCTGCCATTCCTGAGCAAGCTCTGTACTAGTGGTGCCCCGATCCCGCAGCTGAATCAACTTTAGGAGATGGTCCTGGCGCTTGCTGGACTTTCTTAGGCGGCCTCAAGCCTTCTTCACGACAATTGAACCGCTCTCCTTGAAAATCTTGATGATCTGATAAATGGTTGATTTAGGTGCAATCTTACTGGCAGCATTATTCTTGCCTGTGAAGCCCTTTTTGTGCAAAGCACAAACGGCACATGTTTCCTTCCAGGTAACCATGGTTGACAGAGGAAGAACAGTGATTCCAAGAACCACCCTCCTTTTGAAGCTTCCAGTCTGTTATTCAAACTCAATCAGCATGACAGAGTGATCTCCAGCCTTGTCCACGTCAACACTCACACCTGTGTTAACGAGAGAATCACTGACATGATGTCAGCTGGTCCTTTTGTGGCAGGGCTGAAATGCAGTGGAAATGTTTTTTGGGGATTCAGTTCATTTGCATGGCAAAGAGGGACTTTGCAATTAATTGCAATTAATCTGATCACTCTTCATAACATTCTGGAGTATATGAAAATTGCCATCATACAAACAAAGGAAGCAGACTTTGTGAAAATTAAAACTTTTGGCCACGACTGTACAATGAGTCCTTAATTTACAGCATTTCCCTCACTCAGACAACAAATATTTGCAAAAGTTGCGTTTTTCAGTGCCCAAATCAGCCATTTTCAACCCGTATATGAGTGTAAAGGGCTACATGTAACAACAAAACATTATTTATAAAAAGCGATCTATTGGTTTTTGAACACTATAATTTGTTTACAAGCATGATTGCTGTACTTTTAGTTCATGGTTTACGCAGCTTGTTGGCCTTTAGCCAATCTGTGTTTCAAACGAGTTCAAAGCACCTGAATAAACCCAACTGGTATTGTAACAGCTGTCGTCGGAAGAAGGTGAAGACCAAAACGCAGCGTGGTAAGTGTTCGTCATATTTAATAGAAACTGAACACTAAAAAGCAAAAACAACAAAGTGACAACCGAAACAGTTCCGTCAGGTGCAACACACACTAAACAGAAATTAATCACCCACAACACAAAATGGGAAAACAGGCTACCTAAATATGGCTCCCAATCAGAGACAACGATAGACAGCTGCCTCTGATTGGGAACCACACCAGGCCAAGCACATAGAAAACCAACAACATAGAAAAAAGAACATAGACTGCCCACCCTAGTCACACCCTGGCCTAACCAAAATAGAGAATAAAAAACCTCTCTATAGCCAGGGCGTGACAGGTATTTACGACTTCACAACTGGTAAATTCCAACCTCCCACTTGGTTACGAACACAGTATTATGAGACCCAACTCCTAAACCTTTACCAATCTCAATTCCAAGCCCTCCCCCCCCATGTGCCTGTTAGTTGGCATTGATAGGAGTGATGAGAAGAGCCTTCTTCCCGCACCAACTGAAATGGGTCAGGTCATACAAAAACTACACAGTGGACCTTTAAGGCACACTTACAGAGAAAAGAGTCAGGCTTGGCAGTTCAACTCTGCCATTGTGTCAGCATTTTTGTAGGGTTCATATAACAAACCTCACTGAACAGTTACAATACATTTTTTAAGTTTGGGCAAAGATCACTGGGAAATATGCAAATACTGTGCAATGACAGGCTAGTTATTTTTGGCCACCAAACATGTTTCCCATATTTCACTGGCCATTCTGAAACGTTCTATTAGTTGTCTTCAGGAAAAGATCAAAATAACATCAACCTGAGCTGCTGCCACGGGACATTGTCTTTCTAAAGCAACTATAGACCTACACCAGTGGCGGTCGGTGCTGTTTAAGATTAGGGAGGACAGTCATTCATATTCAATTCAACAAGCTCAATGTAACATCGATAGGTTTAGGCTACTACTCTAATTTCCCCTATACCCTTCATGAGATTCCTACAACCTAGCCTACGAATGAAAGTTTGTAACGTAGGTGCTCAAGCTGACAGACAGTGACACATTGAATACCGCCTTGCATCTAGCTGATCTACAGTGTAATCATTAGGCCAAACAGTTGCAAGCAAGAGTTTCTATTGGACAAATTCAAGTAGGTTTATCCCCGTTTCGTTCCATTTGTTCCATTTAGGAAACTTTTTTCAACAGAATCGGCCGAGTGAATACACCACTGATCACCCGCACACACAATTCACTTTCATAGCAGCCACATACGAACAGCATCATCACTTTGCTCGTTGTATAATTCCTTCTCGCATCTACGCGCTCTCCTCCTCTCACCTTTTCCATTTGCTCATATAGTTCAGTGCACAACACAACAGCTGTCTGTGACCAAGCGAAAAAAACTTTCCAAGCCAAACCTTCATACAGTACCATAACCGCTAACCATTACACACAGCCTACATCATTGTCACCATATTAGCTAATGTCATAGTTAACATAGCTACTAGAACTAATGTGTTTGTTAACCCGCTAAAATCACGCAGTACAGCAAGCAGTTTAGCAGTTACACCGGCGGGACCCGACAGCCTTATTCTAAAAATTGATTACATTTTTTTTAAATCCTCGTGAATCTCCACACAATACCCCATAATGACAAAGCAATGTACTGTATCTCTCTCTCGCTCTGCTGCTTCTGTTCAAAACTGGTCAACTATTGTCTTTCTCTCTCTTTGAGTCAACTACTCACCAGATTTTATGCACTGCACTGCTAGCTAGCTTTAGATTAAGCTTTCAATACTAGATTATTAAACGGTTGTTTTTGTATTGTTTATTGTTTTTGTCGGCGTCATCCTAATAAAAAGGAATATGTACGCTCACCACTCTGCGCTTTGGTCCACTTCATTCGACGGCTGTGACACACCCAGAGGATGGAAAATATCTGTTCTCCGGCTACACCATGGTGCTACCCCAGAGAGTGCTGTTGAGGCTACTGACCATTGCAAAACAGTGTGTTTTAATCAGTTTATGTGGTGACTTCAATATTTGTAGTATAGTTTTATCTAAAAAGGAAAACTTTTTAATTGATCACTATTTTCATTTTTATGAAAATCACTGAGTAGGATGGTCCTCCCCTCCCTCCTCTGAGGAGCCTCCGCTGATACACCTAAGATCCTGCATTCTCAAGCCTTCAGCATGCTGCATCTCAGGGTAGTGAGGGTACTGCACTAACATATTGCATAGCATCAACACATGCCAATATTGTTTACCTGACTTGGGATACGTGACAATCCATATGTCGCTACTTCTGAGGGAGAAGTTGGCGATGTCCTCCATCTTTCCTCTGCAGAAGGGTGGAAGTCGTACTCCATCAAACTCAAAGTATTTGCTCTCAAACTCTATCGGGGTGCTTGGCGTGTCTGCCTCGCTCTCGGCCATCCTCAAAACGGACACCCAACGAAAATATCTTCATAATCAATTCAACGGTTATAATTAGATTTGTTTTGAGAGAAATAATGTTCCTCTTGAGTATGGCTTGGCTAGGACGTGATAGTGCGCGAGCGAAGTACTCCTTGACCTTCAGGCTTCAGCCAATCACGTCGTCGCAACGATGTAATTTGATGCGATCATGGAATGCGCGCGCCTCCTGCTCAGCTTCAGCACCAGTTCGCTGTGGCGGGGTATGCGCGTGCTCACTAGTCTCTGTAGCCGGAATAGGAATGCCTTCAAGCATACATGAAGCATTCAAGATAAGGCAGGTATGCCTGTTGTCATTGGAAGATCAAATCAACAGATTAGGTTTTTCAATGTACTTGAATGGCATCAGGAGCCTATGAAATGCTCCATGTTTGATCCGGGTGCTAGCCTATAGGCTCAAATCTATTAATAATAAAGTTCGACTTGTCACAGTAATAGCAGGTAGGTGAAACAAATATAGATTTGAATGTAATATATTAGAATAGAATAGACATGAATGGATTGCATCGCTCTCATGTGTTACCGATGCAGAATGTGGGGGCGTGCCTCCACCTAAAATAAGACACAGCCTCCTTATGCGGATTGGCCAGACCTGCCCTGTTCTAGTATCCGTAAGATCATGGCAAGTCAGCGCTCCGGCGATTCTCAATACATAACTGTCGCTTTGTACGTTACTCAAGAGGAGTAGACTGAGTAGTGTGTACTAGTTTGAGCCGTCCTCTTTCGGAAACTGTTGTTGACATTCAGTAATGAAGGGAACTTGTCAAAGACGCCAAGGGTAACATTTTGGAGTCATTATTACAAGTGCATTACCCAAACTTCTAGGTCCTCGCCAAGGACTGTCCACCCGGGATGTTCGACCTAACGAAGGAATGGAATCTGTCGTTTGCCGGCTGCGGGTTCCTGGGGATCTATCACATCGGAGTGGCCAGTTGCCTGTTGGAACAAGCGCCTTACCTCATCAAAGGTGCCACCAAGATCTACGGGGCTTCCGCCGGTGCCCTAACCGCCACGGTGCTCGCCAGCCAGGCATCCATAGGTAGGCTACAGTACCCTGCACTGGCCCCTTGAGTTCACCGCACCCTGTAATCAGTGGAGTGCCTGGATGGAGACCTTTACGCAAAAGTAGCAACTTTAGATTAGCAACTAAATTACCTTTAAAGAATAATCACTTGTGGCCTTGATACATGGGGAAAATTAGTTCAACAATGCTTAAAGCTTTGCTCTTATGTAAATGATAGGTGGTAATACTGGGGCTCCTTTGTAGCTCAGTGTAGAGCATGGTGCTTTTGACGCCAGGGTAGTGGGTTCAATTCCCGGGTCCACACAGAAACAAAATGTATTCACACATGACTGTAAGTCTCTTTGGATAAAAGTGTCTGCTAAATGGCATGTATTATTTTCATGTAATAAACTACTAATTATTAATAATGACATAATTACATGGTCAGAGCCAAAATGGCTGCCTGTGTATAAATATGGTAGCCTTCCACTCATTGATCATGTCACACCATTGATAAATGCCATCCGGGTCAGTTATAGGACTATTGACCTATTGTTCCTCTGGATCAGAGGCCTCCCAATGTTACTGATTGATCTCGCTGACAAAGGGGAAACACAATCATGATTAAGAGCAAACATGCCCCAGCTTGACATAGAACGTGACATAGAAAACTCTTAGCTGAGTCTCTGTGTGATACCATGCCTCTTCCACTGTCTTTTAAACCCAATAACCTTATAGTGAAGAGATGAATGACTGGGGAACTTAGTAAGTGTCCCAGTTGTGTCCTATCTAAATGAGAGAGAGAGAGAGTTAAAGAGGGTGAGAGATTGAAAGAGTAATAGAGGGATAAAAATCGAGTGAACAGTCAATAAAGGCGTCATTAAGAGTCAAAAGAAAGTACTGGATTGTTGTGAAAATTGGCAGAAGGAAGATATAGGTTACTGTTCATGACCTCAGAGTTTCATGACCTCAGAGTTTCACTGTCACTCAGTGACTCCAATGTGTTCCACTGATAAAATGAGTAACATCCTTATTTCAGCCAGATAAGACTACCTCAGTATTTTTCTAATCACTTGATTTTCTTTACTGGAATTCTGTCTGTGTGTATAACAGTCTTCAGATCCATTCCATCCATTCCATCCAAGTGTAGATAAGATGAACACACATAACTAGTAGAAAGAGGAGGAAGGGAAGCGCTACTAAGGTACACAATAGTACATTTTGGTAGATAGAAGGTGCTCTTTGGGAAAAGGGGTGAATTGGTCATCAAAAAGAAAGGAGGACCAAGGCACTCTTCATATAATTAATTAAAATGCTCAGTACAGGTGCAGGGCAGTAAATCAATTAAACCAGTGGATGAAGTTTTTTTTGTGAGCTACAGATCACTGTTTAGTTCCCTTGAGAATCAATCTTCCTTTGAATAAAAAACATCCAATTCCTCCCAATGGAAGGCCTTGACATACTGTCTCTCCGTCTCTCCCCTCCTCTAGCTAAGTGCTGTGAGGATGTGATCGAGACAGCCAAGGAGGCCCGGAAGCGTAACCTGGGTCCCCTCCACCCCTCCTTTAACCTGGTCAAGGTCATCAGGTCGGGGCTGGAGCGTGACCTGCCCACCGATGCACACACACTCGCCTCCGGGAGGCTGTGTGTGTCACTCACTCGCGTGTCTGATGGACAAAACGTCATTGTGTCCGAGTTCAAGTCCAAGGAGGAGCTCATCCAGGTCAGTGTCCCCACTCAACCCACCTGGGCTGCTATTCACAAAACATATCCGAGTAGGAGTACTGATCTAGGATCCATTGGATAAGGAGGTGGCACCTGATCCTAGATCAGTACTCATACTATAAAACGCATTGTGAATATGTGCCCTGAACACCCATGAGTACTTGAGTTTTTCCATATCCCATACATATCCCATACATATTTGTCCTTTCATCTACTGGCCTTGTATGTAGTGTAAACTGAGTTGGACTGTGTAACATCTCTCTCTGATGTGTCTACAGGCACTGGTGTGTAGCTGTTTCATCCCCATATACTGTGGTCTGATCCCCCCATCCTTCCAAGGAGTGGTACGTGCCCAAGGCCCTAATGCCTCAACTGCTTTCTTTACGTTTCCTTGAACACGGTTTCCTTGTTTTCTAAGAAAAAGCAGCAGATGTTAGACTGGGTTTATTATGGTCTCGTCTCTAATGCCTTTATTGCTCAGGTCAGAGTCATAAGGAGGCTATAGGTTCAAGCGTAGCACAATGTTTTGTTTTTCTGTTTGCGTGTATGTCACTTTTTCTCTAGTATATTTCACTGCTATCTGCTCTTGTTATCATTGAGGGCATATAGCTGCTATCTGGGCATGTCCCTGGCACAGTGCCAAATTATATATACATAGAACACAGGCGGAACACACTAGATTGTTCAATAAATATAGGTTATAGTTAGTGTGTCCTATTGCCGGGTGTGTCAGGTTCACAGATAGCTATTTAGATATCCTGTTGAAACTCCTCCACCCCCTGTTTAAACTCCTCCACCCACCCACCCACCCACCCTCTCTCTCTCTCTCTCTCTCTCTCTCTCTCTCTCTCTTTACATAGACCGAGATTGGAGTCATTAAAAGTCGTTTTTCAACCACTCCACAAATTTAGTGTTAACAAAACTGCAGTTTTGCAAGTCGGTTAGGACATCTAGTCGGTTAGGTCCTACAGCCGTGGCCAAAAGTTTTGAGAATGACACAAATATTAATTTTCACAAAGTTTGCTGCTTCAGTGTCTTTAGATATTTTTCTCAGATGTTACTATGGAATACTGAAGTATAATTACAAGCATTTTATAAGTGTCAAAGGCTTTTATTGACAAGTACATGAAATTGATGCAAAGAGTCAATATTTGCAGTGTTGACCCTTCTTTTTCAAGACCTCTGCAATCCGCCCTGGCATGCTGTCAATTAACTTCTGGGCCACATCCTGACTGATGGCAGCCCATTCTTGCATAATCAATGCTTGGAGTCTGTCAGAATTTGTGGGGTTTTGTTTGTCCACCCGCCTCTTGAGGATTGACCACTAGTTCTCAATGGGATTAAGGTCTGGGGAGTTTCCTGGCCATGGACCCAAAATATCGATGTTTTGTTCCCCGAGCCACTTAGTTATCACCTTTGCCTTATGGCAAGGTGCTCCATCATGCTGGAAAAGGCATTGTTCGTCACTAAACTGTTCCTGGATGGTTGGGAGAAGTTGCTCTCGGAGGATGTGTTGGTACCATTCTTTATTCATGGCTGTGTTCTTAGGCAAAATTATGAGTGAGCCCACTCCCTTGGCTGAGAAGCAACCCCACACATTAATGGTCTCAGGATGCTTTACTGTTGGCATGACACAGGACTGATGGTAGCGCTCACCTTGTCTTCTCCGGACAAGCTTTTTTCCGGATGCCCCAAACAATCGGAAAGGGGATTCATCAGAGAAAATTACTTTACCCCAGTCCTCAGCAGTCCAATTCCTGTACCTTTTGCAGAATATCAGTCTATCTCTGATGTTTTCCTGGAGAGAAGTGGCTTCTTTGCTGCCCTTCTTGACACCAGGCCATCCTCCAAAAGTCTTCGCCTCACTGTGCATGCAGATGCACTCACACCTGCCTGCTGCCATTCCTGAGCAAGCTCTGTACTGTTGGGGGCCCTGACCCCGCAGCTGAATCAACTTTAGGACACGGTCCTGGCGCTTGCTGGACTTTCTTGGGCGCCCTGAAGCCTTCTTCACAACAATTGAACCATTCTCCTTGAAGTTCTTGATGATCCGATAAATGGTTGATTTAGGTGCAATATTACTGGCAGCAATATCCTTGCCTGTGAAGCCCTTTTTGTGCAAAGCAATGATGACGGCACGTGTTTCTTTGCAGGTAACCATGGTTGACAGAGGAAGAACAATGATTCCAAGAACCACCCTCCGTTTGAAGCTTCCAGTCTGTTATTCAAACTCAATCAGCATGGCAGAGTGATCTCCAGCCTTGTCCCTGTCAACACTCCCGCCTGTGTTAACGAGAGAATCACTGACATGATGTCAGCTGGTCCTTTTGTGGCAGGGCTGAAATGCAGTGGAAATGTTTTTTGGGGATTCAGTTAATTTGCATGGCAAAGAGGGACTTTGCAATTAATTGCAATTCATCTGATCACTCTTCATAACATTCTGGAGTATATGCAAATTGCCACCATACAAATTGAGGCAGCAGACTTTGTGAAAATTTATATTTGTGTCATTCTCAAAACTTTTGGCCACAACTGTACTTTGTGCATGACACAAGTAATTTTTCCAACAATTGTTTACAGACAGATTATTTCACTTTTAATTCACTGTATCACAATTCCAGTGGGTCAGAAGTTCACATACACTAAGTTGACTGTGCCAGAAAAAACAGAAAATTATGTCATGGCTTTAGAAGCTTCTGGTAGGCTAATTGACATAATTTGAGTCAATTGGAGGTGTACCTGTGGATATATTTCAAGGCCTACCTTCAAACTCAGTGCTTCTTTCCTTGACATCATGGGAAAATCAAAAGAAATCAGCCAAGACCTCAGAAAAAATATTGTAGACCTCCACAAGTCTGGTTCATCCTTGGGAGCAATTTCAAAACGCCTGAAGGTACCACGTTCATCTGTACAAACTGTCACGACTTCCGCCGAAGTTGGTGCCTCTCCTTGTTCGGGCAGCGTTCGGCGGTCGTCGTCACCGGCTTTCTAGCTGCCACCGATCCATGTTTCTTTTTTCCATTTGTTATGTCTTGAATGTACACACCTGGTTCCCATTAAGTTATTATTATTTCCCTATTTAACCCTCTGGTTCCCATGATGTTTTGTGCGTGATTATTCCTGGTATGTGTTAGTCGTTTGTGTTAGGGTTAGGGTTTGTTATCCCTGCGTGGATTATTTTGGCAGATTTATTTTTCAGAGTAAAGTACGTTATTTTTACTCAGTTCTGTGTCCTGCGCTTGACTCTGTCCTCACCTCTGCACAACTGACATATGACACGAACATAGTACGCAAGTAGAAACACGATGGGACCACGCAGCCGTCATACCACTCAGGAAGGAGCGTTCTGCCCCATCTCTGGATTTATATTTATGTCCCATCTCTCTATATAGATGTATGCTCCATTTATCATGTTTTAAGGTAAGACCCAGATGCAGACTGTGTCGAAGTAACAATGTTTATTACAAGAACAGGGGCAAAGGTACAGGATGGCAGGCAGGGTCAGGTCAGGCAGAGCTCGGTAATCCAGAGTTGTGGGGCAAAGGTACAGGACAGCAGGCAGGCTCAGAGTCAGGGCAGGCAGAAGTTGGTAAACCAGAGTAGTGGGACAAAGGTACAGGACGGCAGGCAAGCTCAGGGTCAGGACAGGCAGAAGGGGCAAAGCCGGGAAAAAACTAGAAAAGGAAGACAAGACTAAGACAAGACAGGAGCGAGGGGAAAAACGCTGGTAGGTTCTACGAACAAAACAAACTGGCAACAGACAAACAGAGAACACAGGTGTAAATACACAGGGGATAATGGGATAGATGGACGACACCTGGGGGGGTGTAGACAAGCACAAAGACAGGTGAAACAGATCAGGGTGTGACACCATGTCTCTATATAGATGTATGCACCATCTATATATATATAGATGTATGCACTGGGTCTATTATGACAAATATATAGAACAGTCATAAATGACTTATAAACAGCATATCTGAGGGCATGAAGTTGAACTTTCTGCTTTTGGTGGCTTAGCAGTTCAGACGTCTTTTTCTGTTCCGTATTGTTCGTGTCCTGTATATATATATATTTACACCTTTCTTCGCATATCTTTTATCTATTTTATTATCCAAGACCTCAACTACAAAAGCTTTCCTGCAAAAGCTTTCCTGCAACCCGCTTCACCAATTACAAAAAGTATTACTTACCTCAATCTGAAAATCCATCGTGGAAGCTAGCCAGGGGCTAATTCAGAAGCTAGCCTGAAAGCTTAACCAGAAGCTACTCCGATAGCTAGCCAGAAGCTAATCTGTAGCTGCCCCGAAATTAGCCGGTTTGCTGGCTAGCGTTGGTGTTTCAGCTGCCCACGTTTAGTGGTCATCAGCTATTCCTTTAGCTCGATAATCTACCGGCACTTTTGTGCAACGCGACTCGGACCGGAGCATTCCGGGACTCTTTTTTTTTTTTTTTTTTTTTTTTTTTTCTCAGTTTCCCCGGATTCCAGCCGCAGGCTCTGGACACTTGTACCTTGATTTCGCAGCTAGCTAGCTGCAAACCGTGTGACTATTGGCTTACGTCGACCCCGGAGCAAACTCTAATCTTTCTGGAGCTAGCCAGCTGAGGAGTTCCATCACCATCCGGACCCGTTTCTTTTGTTGCTGCTGCAGATACGGAACCCCACCGGGCCTTCACGACTGACTGCCGCGACTGACTGCCGACGTTATCTGCCCGAGGGATTTATCCAACTGGCACCTCCGTCCCGACGTTACCTGAACGCTCATCTGAGGCCCGCTAATCGTTAGCTGTCTTATCGGCTGCTATTTGAACAAGTATATTGGACAACTATTATTATTATTATTATTTATTTATTTTATTTTTTCCTTGGGTCACTATATCTATTTTGCCAATTTGGATTGATCCCCTCTACCACACGGAACCCCACTACACGGAACCCCACTAACCTACCGACGGAAACGCACGAGGTATCTACAAACAGACCTCCATCCTATGCTGCTACCGATAGCCATATACCCGGCCAGCTGTCTGGATCGCCACGACCCCAACCAACCTCTACTCACTGGACCCTTATTGATCACTCGATTAGCATGCCTCTCCTTAATGTAAATATGCCTTGTCCATTGCTGTTCTGGTTAGTGTTTATTGGCTTATTTCACTGTAGAGACTCTAGCCCTGCTCTCTATACCATATCCAACCTCTCAGTTCCACCACCCACATATGCGATGACATCACCTGGTTTCAATGATGTTTCTAGAGACAATATCTCTCTCATCATCACTCAATACCTAGGTTTACCTCCACTGTATTCACATCCTACCATACCTTTGTCTGTACATTATTCCTTTAAACTATTTTATCGCCCCCAGAAACCTCCTTTTACTCTCTGCTCTAGTAGCTCTAGGCGACCAATTCTCATAGCTTTTAGCCGTACCCTTATCCTACTCATCCTCTGTTCCTCTGGTGATGTAGAGGTGAATCCAGGCCCTGCAGTACCTGGCTCCACTCCTATTCCCCAGGCGCTCTCTTTTGATGACTTCTGTAACCGTAATAGCCTTGGCTTCATGCATGTTAACATTAGAAGCCTCCTCCCTAAGTTTGTTTTGTTCACTGCTTTAGCACACTCTGCCAACCCGGATGTTTTAGCCGTGTCTGAATCCTGGCTTAGAAAGACCACCAAAAATTCAGACATTTTCATCCCCAATTACAAGATTTTCAGACAAGATAGAACGGCCAAAGGGGGCGGTGTTGCAATCTACTGCAAAGACTGCCTGCAGAGTTCTGTTATACTATCCAGGTCTGTTCCCAAACAATTTGAACTTCTACTTTTAAAAATCCACCTCTCTAAAAACAAGTCTCTCACCGTTGCCGCCTGCTATAGACCACCCTCTGCCCCCAGCTGTGCTCTGGACACTATATGTGAACTGATTGCCCCCCATCTATCTTCAGAGCTCGTGCTGCTAGGCGACCTAAATTTGAACATGCTCAACACCCCAGCCTCCCTACAATCTAAGCTTGATGCCCTCAATCTCACACAAATTATAAATGAACCTACCAGGTACCACCCCAATTCCGTAAACACGGGTACCCTCATAGATATCATCCTAACAAACTTGCCCTCCAAATACACCTCTGCTGTTTTCAACCAAGATCTCAGCGATCACTGCCTCATTGCCTGCATCCGTAATGGGTCAGCGGTCAAACGACCTCCACTCATCACTGTCAAACGCTCCCTGAAACACTTCAGCGAGCAGGCCTTTCTAATCGACCTGGCCGGGGTATCCTGGAAGGATATTGATCTCATCCCGTCAGTAGAGGATGCCTGGTCATTTTTTAAAAATGCCTTCCTCACCATCTTGAATAAGCATGCCCCATTCAAGAAATTTAGAACCAGGAACAGATATAGCCCTTGGTTCTCTCCTGACCTGACTGCCCTTAACCAACAGAAAAACATCCTATGGCGTTCTGCATTAGCATCGAACAGCCCCCGTGATATGCAACTTTTCAGGGAAGCCAGAAACCAATATACACAGGCAGATAGAACAACCAAGGCTAGCTATTTCAAGCAGAAATTTGCTTCCTGCAACACAAATTCAAAAAAGTTCTGGGACACCGTAAAGTCCATGGAGAATAAGAACACCTCCTCCCAGCTTCCAACCGCTCTGAAGATAGGAAACACTGTCACCACCGACAAATCCACTATAATTGAGAATTTCAATAAGCATTTTTCTACGGCTGGCCATGCTTTCCACCTGGCTACCCCCACCCCGGACAACAGCACTGCCCTCCCCTCTGCTACTCGCCCAAGCCTTCCCCATTTCTCTTTCTCCCAAATACAGTCAGCTGATGTTCTAAATGAGCTGCAAAATCTGGACCCTTACAAATCAGCCGGGCTAGATAATCTGGACCCTTTCTTTCTAAAACTATCTGCTGAAATTGTTGCCACCCCTATTACTAGCCTCTTCAACCTCTCTTTCGTGTCGTCTGAGATCCCCAAAGATTGGAAAGCAGCTGCGGTTATCCCCCTCTTCAAAGGGGGGGACACCCTTGACCCTAACTGCTACAGACCTATATCTATCCTACCCTGCCTTTCTAAGGTCTTCGAAAGCCAAGTCAACAAACAGATTACCGACCATTTCGAATCCCACCACACCTTCTCCGCAATGCAATCTGGTTTCAGAGCTGGTCATGGGTGCACCTCAGCCACGCTCAAGGTCATAAACGATATCGTAACCGCCATCGATAGGAAACAATACTGTGCAGCCGTATTCATTGACCTGGCCAAGGCCTTTGACTCTGTCAATCACCACATCCTCATTGGCAGACTCGACAGCCTTGGTTTCTCTAATGATTGCCTCGCCTGGTTCACCAACTACTTCTCTGATCGAGTTCAGTGTGTCAAATCGGAGGGTCTGTTGTCCGGGCCTCTGGCAGTCTCTATGGGGGTGCCACAGGGTTCAATTCTTGGACCGACTCTCTTCTCTGTTTACATCAATGATGTCGCTCTTGCTGCTGGTGATTCTCTGATCCACCTCTACGCAGACGACACTATTCTGTATACTTCTGGCCCTTCTTTTGACACTGTGTTAACAACCCTCCAGGCGAGCTTCAATGCCATACAACTCTCCTTCCGTGGCCTCCAACTGCTCTTAAATACAAGTAAAACCAAATGCATGCTCTTCAACCGATCGCTGCCTGCTCCTGCCCGCCTGTCCAACATCACTACTTTGGACGGCTCTGACTTAGAATATGTGGACACCTACAAATACCTAGGTGTCTGGTTAGACTGTAAACTCTCCTTCCAGACTCACATCAAACATCTCCAATCCAAAGTCAAATCTAGAATTGGCTTCCTATTCCGCAACAAAGCATCCTTTACTCATGCTGCCAAACATACCCTTGTAAAACTGACCATCCTACCAATCCTCGACTTCGGTGATGTCATTTACAAAATAGCCTCCAAAACCCTACTCAATAAATTGGATGCAGTCTATCACAGTGCCATCCGTTTTGTCACCAAAGCCCCATATACTACCCACCACTGCGACCTGTACACTCTCGTTGGCTGGCCCTCGCTTCATACTCGTCGCCAAACCCACTGGTTCCAGGTCATCTACAAGACCCTGCTAGGTAAAGTCCCCCCTTATCTCAGCTCGCTGGTCTCCATAGCAGCACCTACCTGTAGCACGCGCTCCAGCAGGTATATCTCTCTAGTCACCCCCAAAACCAATTCTTCCTTTGGACGCCTCTCCTTCCAGTTCTCTGCTGCCAATGACTGGAACGAACTACAAAAATCTCTGAAACTGGAAACACCTATCTCCCTCACTAGCTTTAAGCACCAGCTGTCAGAGCAGCTCATAGATTACTGCACCTGTATATAACCCATCTACAATTTAGCCCAAACAACTACCTCTTTACCTACTGTATTTATTTATTAATTTATTTTGCTCCTTTGCACCCCATTATTTCTGTCTCTACTTTGCACTTTCTTCCACTGCAAACCAACCATTCCATTGTTTTTTTAGTTTTTATTTTACTTGCTGTGTTGTATTCACTTCGCCTCCATGGCCTTTTATATTTTTATTTATTTATACATATATTTGTTTGCATTCACCTCCCTTATCTCACCTCACTTGCTCACATTGTATATAGACTTATTTTTTTTTTTCACTGTATTATTGACTATATGTTTGTTTTACTCCATGTGTAACTATGTGTTGTTGTATGTGTCGAACTGCTTTGCTTTATCTTGGCCAGGTCGCAATTGTAAATGAGAACGTGTTCTCAATTTGCCTACCTGGTTAAATAAAGGTTAAAAAAAAATGTACTTTTTCAGAATAATGTGCATACTATTTATTTAAGTTTCTTGTGAAAGTGATGAAGTTTCATTTAAACTAGATTTCATCACTGGACTCGTAACGGTTGGCTTTGACACTCTGAACAAGGAAATATAGTGCATTCTTTGCCCTCAGCCCTGAACTCTCTTTGCTAAACTCACTGCCAAGTTGAGTCTTGATCATGCTTAGGAACTGGCACTGCTATCCTTTTTTCCCCTCAGATGTTCTCAGCGTTTTACACTGGAAAACTAGGAATTCATTTTGAAATGTTAGAGGGTAGCATCTGAACTTGAAATGGAGCTGCATCGGATAATTACATGAGACTGGTGTAAAAATTGATTAATTCTCCAAATAGTAATGTCAGATTGTTTGGTCATGAGTTGGCAGTGTGGAGAAGCTGGCTAAGGGGAAATCTGACATGCCTAATATGCCCTCAAGAGGGGAATGTTTCCTTGAAAATGTTGTTTCGTATCATATTAGATTTCAGTGATAACCGAGTTGGGTCATAAATTACATATTTTTTAGCAGAAGATAGGCAGAGGAAGTCAACAACAAATATTTATAATATATAAATAGAGATTTAGAACAGTCATCTCTGTCAGCCCTGAGACGTCCGGACTACAGTATGCCTGGGGTGTGGTTCTGTGGAAAGGCTGTGGTCTTGGAAATAGTCAAACAGATACGGCTTGTTTATAGTTGTGCATGGGTCCAAAAACACCCAATTATTCTCACTTTTTCTCTCTCTTTCCCTCCTCCCTGTCTCCCCCCTCTTCTCTCTGTAGCGTTACGTGGATGGGGGAATCAGTGACAACCTTCCTCAGTCAGAGCTGAAGAACACCATCAGCATCTCTCCGTTCTCCGGCGAGAGCGACATCTGTCCACGGGACACCTCCTTCAACTTCCACGAGCTGCGCTTCACCAACACCTCCATCCAGATTAACCTGGACAATATGTACCGCCTCAGCAATGCCCTGTTCCCCCCAGAACCCAAGGTAGGTCGACCGCTATGACTGCTTACCAATGCGTTATGCATGGCCCTGGGAATGTGTTATGAAGTCCTTATGTAGGCCCTGTTCCCAAAGGTAGGATAGAGGATCAGGATGCCCCTTAGTCCCATTCATCAGATGGGTTGTTTATGACTACTTGTAAATAGAAGCCTTATGTATGGGTTATGTGTTATGAAATCCTTATTTAGGTACCCTTGAAATAGTCTAAACATTCTATACATTTCTGTAGGAGAGCGTAGTAGTCTGGTATGGGAGACTGGGCCCCTGAACTTCCACTATCCTATTCCCTGATTATATAACCCCAACTCCCCCATTTAACCCCTTACCCTGTCTCCTCTTTGGACTCCTACCCTTACCCCCCATACTTCCTATCTGAACTTTGCCCTCCCCTGTCCCTCCCTAACTACACAGTGATCAATACTGGCAGGACATTATTGGCTTCTGTCCTTGTTGAATTACATTTCCTGTATTGCACATTCTTCTTCAGTGTCTGGATAATAACATGGGAGTCAACTTTTAGCGTCAGGTGAACTTTGCCCTCTTTGAGGTTGGTCTGTGTCTCTTGGTTCAGTTTTCGCTCTGTTATTATTGCTGCTGCAATCCAAGATCTGCCACCGTCTTTTCCCTTCATGTGTACCTGGAATGTTGTAACTGGAATTTTGGGATTAAACCCAATCCCACCGACAGAGCCATGTGCAGAGGCCCTACTTAGAAAAGGAAGTGTGTGTTTCACTTGACTCTGCCACCTTTGACACAGTGTTTACACATGGCATGCACGGACACACACATAGAAGACTCCACCCTACCTTTTCCCTCACGTGTAATAGTGTTTAACCTACCCTGACTAAATTCACACATATGTAGTGCCACTGTGAAGCTAGCTGTCCAGATACCTCTCTCCCTGTTGCTTTGTTCTTGTAGGAATACAGAATAAGGAGTAGCCAGAGAACAGAAAGAACTCTGCCACGTTGACCTTTAACCCCTAGTCAAACACTTCCTGGATTGTTGTCCATTCAAAAATAAAGGAGCCTGTTGCACAGGAGGGTTCTGGCTGATATTAGTCATTCCCCTCTGTTTTATGTGGTTATAAACAGCTGTACTTGTTTAATACGGTTGTTAACTGTCAGCGATAACATGATTGCTAATCAGTCAATGGTAGTGATAGTTATAACTAATTACATAATGTGAGATCATGCTCTGTATCGTGTGTGGGTGGGTATATCTGAGTCCCAATGATCCTGTGATTTGATTATGAGTATGTCTTATATTTATTCAATTGACCTCTTGCATATGATCCCCTACCTCAATCGGTATGATCTATGTGTTTTCTTTGACAGGTCATGGCAGAGATATGCCAGAGTGGCTACAAGGACGCCCTTCGCTTTCTTGAGGAGAACCGTGAGTATTACTTGCCTTTGACAGTAATAGTGGGCTGTGCTAAGATCATAAGCTACTGTGATATACAGTACATGCAGTGAGCATCAATGATGTACAGTGTTCAACATGAAGTATGGAGTAAACCAGCACTTATTTATGGGGTAATATTTTGATGCTGTGTTACAAAGATGATGAATGTATTGTTTATGATGTCAGATCTGCTGAAGCTGGAGTGTCCGACTGCCGGCCCCAACCTATCAGAAGCCATACACACCTGCTGCTGCAAGCCCATCGCCACGGAAACCACTAAGGACTGGATGCTCCGCCGGCTCCGCCTCCTGAGGAAGCGGCACTGGTGGCTGGACGAGCAGATTGTTGACAACCTGCCTACCCAAATCAAAAAAGGTAGATAGGAGGTTAACCTAGACTCAGATATTTTCTGCTCAAAGCTGTTAGAAACTGTTGTTATCTAGTTATAACACTGACATTAACATTGTGTTGTCGCTGCACTCTTGTCAGTGACGTGTGGTTGTTGTGTGTATCTGAAAGTCATCTGAGGCTGTGCCCGTGTCAGCGAAGTGTGACATATTGGGTCTCTATGACTGTAGTGTTCTGTGAGGCGTGCCAGCAGAAGCCGGGTCTGTATGCTCAGGTGTCCGAGATGCTGCCGGTCAGAGTGGCCTCCTACATGCTCCTGCCCTGCACACTACCTGTGGTATCAGCCTACTCAGTGGGCAAGAGGTAAGTCTACATCCTATACCACTACTAGTGCTACCTACCACAAACGAACAAGCCCTCAATGAACTCAAAGCAGTCACAGTAGCTCAAACAGCAACCAATGACAACATTAATGCAAACAAGTCAGCTTCTAAAAAGCCCTGAACTAGCCTTTAGCATAATTATCCTTTAGCATAACTATCCTTTAGCATAACTATCCTTTAGCATACAGCAGCCAATACCTTCAAACTAGCCCTGACAGCAACCACTGACAACAAAGTAGTCTTTAAAGTAGTCACTAGCCCACCACAGCAACCAAATAACACTGTGAACGCAAACAGACTAGGAATACAAACAGGTTTCCTACTAAATACAATCAATTTGAATGTGCTGCACAGGGACTCCACCTAGTTGGCAAGTCAATCGACCACAGGAATTGTTGAGAACTGGCCCCCCCACTTGGTGGTACATCACAGTACATTGACCCTTCTTGTCCCTCTCTTGTACTCCAGGTTTGTGGAGTGGATCCCAGAGGTGCCTGCAGATATGCGTTGGCTAGCTGGGGTGGCTGGGGATGTGGCTGGGAGCGTGTACAGACAGACCTGGAGAGGAGCACCAGCAGACATAACCAGGTGAGAGACATGGACTTACTACTACTGGGTTATATTATGGATGGATGCCTGTCATACAGTATGAATAAAGTCTAATGGCCTTGTGTGTTTTTCTTTTTGCAGTGATGGTTCCCTGAGGAATTGCATGAGCCTGCCCCTACCCCTGGACAGTGACGGACACAGGGAGAGAAACGGTCATCTCTCCGGGTTCGCTCTCTCTGCTCTTGACCTCCAAAGCCAATACTGGAACATCCCCACCGCCCCCTCTTCCCACCGCCGCACCAGCCCCCTCATGCCCAGCCCCTCCCCACGACAGATCTGCTTCTTTGTTGGCTCGCAGGACGAGACTGACTGACAGTCCCATCCACCAATGAGAGGACACTGTGACTTTGTTTTAAAAGATGATAGGACAGTCCAGCTCAAGATCCCTCCCACAGGGCCTGTCTATAGGCTATAGGAACTGTGAAGGGTGGTTTGGGATGGACAAATGATGGTCATGTGATTGAATAGCTTTGGGATCCAGAACTGTTGCTATAGACACACTAATCATGTATTTTGATCACTCCACCAATCATATGTTATACTACAGTACACATTGTAAAACAATTTACCAGCTCACCACCAAAGACGTCTGCAAGTGAATTATTTTTTGAAATTATACATTTTATAACTAACTATGTCTAGATTTTCCGGATAACTTGTTGTCACTACAACTATACCTACCTACCTACCTACCAGAGGAGGCTGGTGGAAGGAGCTATAGGAGGACCGACTCATTGTAATGGCTGGAATAGAATAAATGGAACGGTATCAACCACATCAAACAGGGGTGGCAGGTAGCCTAGTGGTTAGAGCTTTGGGCCAGACACCGAAATGTTGCTGGATTGAATCCCCGAGCTGACAAGGTCAAAATCTGTCGTTATGCCCCTGAAAAAGACAGTTAACCCACTGTTCCCCAGTAGGCTGTCATTGTAAATAATATATATTTTTAAACATATGGAAACCACGTTTGACTCTGTTCCATTTCTTCCATTCCAGCCATTACAATGAACCTGTCCTCCTATAGCTCCTCCCACCAGCCTCCTCTGCCACCTACCTACAGTACACAGGAGGTTGGTAGCACCTTAATTGGGGAGATGGGCTCATGGTAATGGCGGAAGTGGAATGGTATCAAAAACATGGTTTCCATGTGTTTTCTGTTCCAGACATTATTATGAGGTGTTCTCCCCTCAGCAGCCTCCTTTGCTACAGTACCTACCTACGTGTGTTCATTTAAATGTAGCATTCATTCCTAACGGACTGTTGACTTCCTTGACTATGAGCTGTGTGTTTTCCTGACTACTATTAGACAGAACCCTTGAACTGAACTATGAACTACTGTGATGAGCTGTGATGTCAAGACATTTGAATCACAATATTCTTGAAAGTTCCTTTCAGAACTTCTCTTAATGTTGACTATTGCTTTTGCACAATAACTTTAGGTGCATAGGATTCACAATTTTTATATGGCATCTTCAAATGGGTCATTTACATGAAAACTGTTTTAAAATGTATGTAGAAAATTGAGTTACAAAACCATGTTGCATCTGCAAAATCAACTATCATTCAGAGGACTAAGATGTCTAGTTTTTGGGAAAGTGTCTTATTTTAAATCCATTTGACATTTTCGCCAGAATTTTGTAAATTTTTTACCCCAAATTCTCTTTACTGAAATGCTTTCGGATTAAATTCTCAGGTCATTTTTTTATTTTTTATATATATTTAGGAAAACCTAATTTCATATGAATAAAACACAAAATATGTTGCTGTAATTTGTCCATAAATCATAAAAATTGTATACTAGTTGAGGTTTACATTAAACTATAATATTTATAATTAAATGCTTCAGAGTTCAAGTAACCGACACATCTCAACATCAACTGTTCAGAGGAGACTGCATGAATCAGGCCTTCATGGTTGAATTGCTGCAAAGAAATCACTACTAAAGGATACCAATGATAAGAAGAGACTTGCTTGGGCCAAGAAACACGAGCAGTGGACATTAGATCGGTGGAAATCTATCCTTTGGTCTGATGAGTCCAAATTAGACATTTTTGGTTCCAATCCCGTGTCTTTGTGAGACGCAGAGTAGGTGAACTGATGATCTCTGCATGTGTGGTTCCCACCGTGAAGCATGGAGGAGGTGGTGTGATGGTGTGGGGGTGCTTTGCTGGTGCCACTCTGTGATTTATTTAGAATTCAAGGCACATTTAACCAGTATTGCTACCACAGCATTCTGCAGCGATACGCCATCCCATCTGGTTCGCACTTAGTGGGACTATCATTTGTTTTTCAACAGGACAATGACCCAAAACACACCTCCAGGCTATGTAAGGGATATTTGACCAAGAAGGAGAGTGGAGGAGTGCTGCATCAGATGACCTGGCTTCCACAATCACCCGACCTCAACCCAATGTTTATTTATTTATTTCACCTTTATTTAACCAGGTAGGCAAATTGAGAACACGTTCTCATTTACAATTGCGACCTGGCCAAGATAAAGCAAAGCAGTTCGACACATACAACAACACATAGTTACACATGGAGTAAAAGAAACATACAGTCAATAATACAGTGAAAAATAAGTCTATATACAATGTGAGCAAGTGAGGTGAGATAAGGGAGGTGAAGGCAAACAAAATATATATATATATAAATAAAAATATAAAAAAGGCCATGGTGGCGAAGTAAATACAATATAGCAAGTAAAAAAACACTGGAATGGTTGGTTTGCAGTGGAAGAAAGTGCAAAGTAGAGATAGAAATAATGGGGTGCAAAGGAGCAAAATAAATAAATAAATACAGTAGGTAAAGAGGTAGTTGTTTGGGCTAAATTATAGATGGGCTATGTACAGGTGCAGTAATCTATGAGCTGCTCTGACAGCTGGTGCTTAAAGCTAGTGAGGGAGATAAGTGTTTCCAGTTTCAGAGATTTTTGTAGTTCGTTCCAGTCATTGGCAGCAGTAATTGAGATGGTTTGGTATGAGTTGGACCGCAAAGTGAAGGAAAAGCAGCCAACAAGTGCTCAGCATATGTAGGAACTCCTTCAAGACTGTTGGAAAGGCATTCCAGGTGACAACCTCATGAAGCTGGTTGAGCGAATGCCAAGAGTGTGCAATGCTGTCATCAAGGCAAAGGGTGGCTACATTGAAGAATCAAATATAAAATATTTGATTTGTTTAACACTTTTTTTGGTTACTACATGATTCCATATGTGTTATTTCATAGTTTTGATATCTTCACTAATATTCTACAATGTAGAAAATAGTAAAAATAAAGAAAAACCCTTGAATGAGTAGGTGTGTCCAGACTTTTGACTGGTACTGTATGTGTTACACTGAAAACCTCTGCCTACTTGTTCCTTTTATCCTTTACTGTTGTTATTGCACAGATGGCCCTTATCTTAATAACATAAAGCACAAACAAAATGTATGATGTGACATTCTGTGTTTAAATATACTGTAACTGTTAAAATCCTATTGTGGTGCCTCATCATTATGGAAACTGTATATACGTGTTTTCAATATTGCCACAGTATGTACTGTATATTGTTGTACTTTCTTTGTGGAAGTGAAAACTGAAAACATTGGGTCAATTGCAACCAACATTGAGCACCGGCTCAACATGAGGTGATCTCTCATTAAACCATCTATGGGCCGGTTTCACAGACAAGGCTTAAGCCTAGTTAGTCCCAGACTAAAATGCCTGTTTGAGCTGTCTTAACTCAAAGCGACTTGCACAGATTTATCTTAAAATAGTCGTAGATTTAGCCTCTTCTGGATTAAACTAAGCCGATTGCAAGATGGAGGATTAGAGCTACTCTAAGGACTAAATTGAAGTTTAAATTAATCCTTCAAAGAGGCAGGTTTAACTTCTGCTTAGTACCTTTTGTGAGGGAACATGTACTATTTGGAATATCTAAATGAAGACCAACATGCACCACAGAGTAATAGTGCATGCAAGTAACCAGATGAGTACTTGTGGATAGGAGTAATCCATTAAATGACTTTGATGAGATAGCTTTTCGAGACCGCCTTCGTATGTACAAATAAAATGCATTGGAGATAATATCTTTGCTTGAGCCTAGACTTTCCTCTCTGTCTCAAAGAGGAAGGCCTTTACCCAATTCTCTCCAAGTTCTGATCACTTTGAGGTTTTTGGCATCTAGAATCTTTCATCGTGAAACTGGTGATTTGTGTGGTTCCAGAGAAGCAATTGTGTGTAGAGTAGTTCAACGTCTGCAGGGCCATTTGTGAGCTGAGGAGTCTTTATATCAAGTTTCCTGATACTACTGACCAAGCCAACTATAAAGTGCTATTCTATGAATATGGGCACTTCCCAGGAGTGATTGGCTGTATAGATTGATGTCATGTTCCCATCAAGTGTCCATCAACTCTTGATGCTGACTGAGGAGTACAGGAACCATAAGAACTGGTTTTCCATCAATGTTCAGGGTGTATGCACTCTTAATTTAGAGTTTTCAAACATTGTTGCCCGTTGGAAAGGTGCAACTCACGATTCAAGGATTTTTCTCAACTCTTCATTGTGTGCTCAGTTTCAGAGAGGACAACACAGTGGACTACTACTTGGTGACAGTGGATATGGTCAGAGTAACTTTTTATTCACGCCATACATAAATCCCACAACAGGTGAGCAGCAAAGATACAACAGAGCTCATATCCGCACGAGCGTATGATTGGAGTATGGAAAAATCGATTCCAATGTTTACGCAATACACTTTGTTTCAAGTGTTGGGGTAGGTTCCTTGTTCCTTGTCAAATATTTGCTTATTGGTGAAATCAGCAATCAGAAAATATCTTTAAGTAAATCAATCAAAAACCTTTATTAATGCAATTGCAGACAGAAGTTAACAACGGGAACATAGCACGCATGTTTCCGAGTAAGTTCTGCAAAATAGGAAAGGTTCCAAGTTGCTTTAATATGCTTGCAGTCAACCCCTAGTGATGTAACTGCCTACGTCAACACCTTCTACTCATGAGACCAAGCCCATGCATATACAGTTATACAAACTTGCAGGAGAGACAATAGTTCCAGTGTTTTCTAAGGGCTCAGCAGTAATTTTCCACTCCCCAAGTTGCTTTATAGTGGTATGTCTGACAGGTCTCTTATCTCTTTCACTCCCCTGCAGGGTTCTGTGTCTATGAATCTCTT
Source organism: Salvelinus alpinus (assembly GCF_045679555.1). Lineage (NCBI taxonomy): Eukaryota > Metazoa > Chordata > Actinopteri > Salmoniformes > Salmonidae > Salvelinus > Salvelinus alpinus. The sequence goes on from NC_092122.1 coordinate 8,808,026, forward strand.
TTAGAAGCGAAATAAACGCACACCAATTTAGGCGAGGTGCTGGCTAGCGGAGTAGAACACTTAAAAAAAATAAAGGAGGGCTGCACACTCTAGGAGCTCAGATGCAAAAATATTTATGTCCAACGTTTCGACAGACAAGCTGTCTTCATCAGGGTATAATGACAAGCACTGTGAGATGACTCATTTAAATAGTGTCAAAAGACACACACCGGTGTCTGTAATCATGGCCACGTGTGGCCTGATATCATTGGTTAATTCTCATATATTAAAATAGCATACAAAAAACATAAATGGATAGCGTACGATCACAGATACAATTTGTCTACATAAGCCTACTGTAACGATACTCTAAATCTTCCTCCTCCTCAGACGAGGAGAGGAGAGAGGGATCTGAAGACCAATGTGGAGCGAGGTACGATGACATAACTGATATTTATTAAACAAGACGAAGACGAAACGAAATACACTTGATAAACTACAAAATAACAAACACGACGTAGACAGACCTGAACATGGACTTACATATAACGTGAAGAACGCACGAACAGGTACACGACTACAAACAAACGCTACAGTCCCGTGTGGCACGAACATACATACAGACACAGGAGACAACCACCCACGATAAACAATGTGAAACAACCTCCCTATGTATGTCTCTCAATCAGAGGAAAACGAAAACACCTGCCTCTGATTGAGAGCCATACAAGGTCAATTAAACCTACATAGAAACAGACAACATAGAATGCCCACCCAAACTCACGTCCTGACCAACTAACACATACAACAAACTAACAGAAATAGGTCAGGAACGTGACACCTACAAACATTTACAATAGCAAAATCACAATCACAAGAATGGCTTCAGATCAAAGTCTACGTTGAGACCGAAGGGAGCAAGGGTCTTTAAATGAAAGATCCAGGCAGCCTCTCGTTTTAACAATAAATTGTTGAGGTCAGCCCCTCTCCTAGGGAGGGTGACATGTTCCATGCCAATATAACGTAGAGACGAAATCGAGTGGTTTTCTTCCAAAAAGTGGGCAGCAACTGAGTAAGTCGAGTTTTTGCACCTAAATGTGCTACGATGCTCCGAGATTTGTACATTTAATTCGCGCTTTGTTTTACCCACATCATTTTTACCACAAGGACAAGTTATAAGATAAATAACTGCCTTAGTGGAGCACGTGATAACACCTTTGATTGGGATATGTTTCCCTGTTTGGGGGTGTTTGAAGGATCTACATTTATAAGTGCCATTGCATTGAGCACAGCCGTTACATTTGTAGTTTCCATCCAGTAGACGTTGTGCAGGGATATCTTGGGGTGGTAAATCATAGTTTACCAATTGATTTTTGCCCCACGAGAATACGACCAAGGGAAGATCCGAAAACACATTACTGAGACTATCATCGGATTTAAGAATGTGCCAATGTTTGTGAACGATTCCCTTAATTTGGGGTGGCAGGTTAGCATAGTGGTTAGAGCGTTGGACTAGCAACCAAAAGGCTGCAGGTTCGAATCCTTGAGCTGACAAGGTACAAATCTGTCGTTCTGCCCCTGAACAACCCACTGTTCCTAGGCCGTCATTGAAAGTGCGAATTTGTTCTTAACTGACTTAATTTGTTCAGAGCACTTTGAATAGCGGGTAGTTAGAATGCTTATTTTTACGAGACTGACCTTGAAAAAGGTCATGTCTCGTTTTGTTTTGAATTTTCTCAATGGCAGCATCAATCTGACAATTTTTGTACCCCCTCCCCTTGAATTTTCTTTGCGTCTCAGCCATATTTCTGTCGAAATCTGATTGTTTTTTGCAAATTCTTTTGATTCGACAGAATTGGCTGTAGGGCAAACTGTTTTTCAAGGGAAGTGGGTGACAACTATTAGCCCTCAACAAACTGTTACGATCAGTAGGTTTCCTGTAAAGATCAGTGTATAGAACATTATCTTCACACAAGATCAGAAGATCAAGAAAACTGCTTTGACGTGTATCAGATTGCATAGTAAATCTCAAATGTTCAGAACAGGAGTTAAGAAAAGAATGGAATGCCTGGAGCTGTTTTGCATCACCCCTCCATAGAACAGAAATATCATCAATGTACCGTTTCCAAATAATGATGTTAGGCAACAAAACATTTTTGAGGATTGAAAATAGACTGTTTCTCCATGTAACCCACATACAAATTAGCTTAGTTAGGAGCCTTGGGGGATCCCATAGCAGTACCCTTTGTCTGAATAAAGAAATCATTTAGAAACATGAAGTAGTTGTGTGTGAGTACTATTTCAGCCAATGGTATAATGCATGCGCTGGAAGGTAGTTCATTAGGGTCACGTAACAGAGGAAAATGTTCCATAATTTAAATACCGCCCTTGTGTGGAATATTTGTGTATAACGACTCAACATCAAAAGTAACTAACAAAGTATTCTCAGGGAGAGGATCAAGAGATCCAATAACAGAGATACTGCTGGTGTCCTTTACAAAGGAGGGGAGCTGTTCTGCGAGTGGTCTAATAAAATAGTCAACAAAGGTCGATAGAGGGGCCGTTACTGCATCAATGCCCGCTACAATAGGGCGCCCTGGAGGTTTTGTAACATTCTTGTGTAATTACGGCAGAACAGTCCTGTGGTCTCCCTTCTCCTAGTAGGTTGTTTCTCATTACCTCTCTTTATAAAGTATATAAACCCACATTCAAACTCCGGCCGTCTCGTAGGCTCAACCTGACTCCCGAACAGCTCAGTGGTTATAGAACCTGAGTGTGAGTGTGAAATGATGTCTCCTTCTTCTGCTCGTTGGTTAGAGCCTTCTTCTTCATCTTTCTTCCCGGCCTTTTGGTCTGGGCCCTTTGCTTCTGTCCTTTGGCTCGGACATTCTTTCCGCTTCAGATGTCCTCGGGGCCCTGCTCTCCCTCCCTCCAGTCGCTCATCCATGGCTTCCACTCTGGGAGATGCTTGCAGTGGGAGAGATGATGCCAGCCGGACCTCTCCGCTACCTGGATTGCAATCGGTGTTGCCATGGTCACCTGGAAGGGTCCCATCCATCTTGGCTGGTTCCATTTTCTTTTATGGACTCATAGTTTCACCCAGACTCCTACGCAGATGGTCAGAGCATCTGGATCCTCACCTGGGATTGGTCCTGCTGCTTTCTAGTGTGAGAGTGGAGTAAACTGACAATAGAAGTTAGTTCTTTCATGTACTCAATGTGATCACACTGTGCCTCAGTTATGTTTATCTGTCGGTCAGTCATTGGTCTCACTCCTGGGGTGTTCATTGGTCGTCTTGTTAACATTTCATAAGGTGTACACCCAATACCTTTGTTAAGGCTGGTGCTCATTTTCATGAGGACAAGGGGCAATCCCTCTACCCATGTCATTCCTGTGGAATGGCATAGTTTGGCAAGGGAGCCTTTCAGGGTTTGATTAGCCCTCTCAGTAACTCCCGTTACTCCGCGGGTGATAGATGGACACAAACTTCTGGTCAACACACATCATTTTGGCCATTTGGGCAACCACATCTCCTATGAGATGGGTCCCATTGTCTGCAGACAAAACCTCAGGCACTTCGAACCTGAGTATAATTTCCCTGACTAGCAATTTTGCAACTGTTCGCGCATCGCAGTTGGTGGTGGGAAATGCTTCCACCCACCTGTTAAACCTGTCAATTATCACCAGGCAGCATCTCTTTCTTTCTTTTTGCTCTACCATGTCTATGAAATCCATAGCAAGGCGGATATAAGATCCTTTTGGAGTGGGGAACTTCCCTGGTTGCAGTGGAGGTCCCTTGTCTATGTTATATAATAAGTATGTCACGCAACAATAAATTAACTATTTTACATGCTAATTCAAATTCGGGCAAAACCATTGGGCCGAAATCTTCTCCTCCACCATGTCCCCCCTTGACGATTGGCTCACTCCATTAGCCAATCGGCAAACAGTAGAGATCATGGTTGATGGTAAACAGGGTATGCCAGGCAAAAGATATAGCCATAAGCCAGACCTGTTAATAAACCCTCTTGCTCTCCAAACCCCACTCCATGACAAACAACACCCAATAGCATATGCTGAGTCTGAGTAGAAAGTAAGGGCCTTCCCTTCCCCCAATTCACAATCTGTGTTCAGAGCTAATAAATATGCCTGTTGCGCTGATAAATGTTCTGGTAGGGGCGGTATAACCTCAATATCACCTTCCACATCTACTACAGCAAATGCTATATGTTTCTTCCCTGTGCTTTGATCTATATAAGCAGAACCATCAACGAACAGCACCATGTCAGAGTCAAGCAGAGGTTCATCAAACAAGTCTTTGTCCAGTACACATTCCTGGGCTGTCCCGATGTCCCTGTTATTGTTACTGATGATTTTCTCAAGGAAGCCCAAACAACTTGTCCAGGTTTGCCTAAACAGGAACAGTGAGCTCTAGTGTCTATTATAAATGGTAGGTCATGTCCATTAACATTAAGAGTAACCATTGGCTCTTCTCTTCCATCATTGAATTCATACTGGGGACACTGGAGCAGGGGTGTCGGGCACCTTCATTGTTGATTCTGAGGGATATAATAACTGTTGGTGTTCTGATTTCCCATTGGCCATGGCTGTCCTCTGTCATCAACTTGTCCTCCTTGTCCATAGGGCATAGGTTGCCCCTGTGGAGCATTTTCAGCTCCGGGCGAGTGGTACTGTGGCTGAGGAGCATATTGTTGCCAAAGTTTCCTCTTCCTCTGCATGGCCCAAAGTTTCCTCTGCCCCTGGTTATAACCTCTTCCTCTTTCATTTCCCCCACACTGCGAACTCACATGCCCCAACTGCCCACAGGTCCAGCATTGAGTATTGTTCCAGTCACGAATGGCCTTGGCGGGCCAACCTCCTCTTCCAGTCCATGTTTGTGGGTCACCATAATGCTGAGTGGTGAAAACCACATACCCTGCAGGCACTGGGTTCATGGGTGTGACTGATGTGACTGTGAGGGAGCTGCAGACTGTGGATGTGGTGAGCCTGTAGAAACAACTTGAGCCGCCATCATATTGTGAGTAAAATCACTACTTCCTTTCTCGATCTGTGCAAGCTGGGCCTTCTTCAGTGCAGTGTCGTGTCCTCCTTTCACACTCTTCTATCTCCCTCTGTAATTGTCTTTACCATATCCGTGACTTGTCTGACCTCCTCTTTTAGCTTTTTACTTTCGTCCACATCATCTGTGTCCATTGTCTCTTTAATCTTATCAGCAATTAGCACCTGCAGATCTTCTTTCAACTTTCTCTTCTCTTTTCACAATGTATACAACAAGTCTTCTCTCTTCCCTTTCTTCCCTTTCTCTCTGGTCTCTGAATAGGTCACCCATGGATGGTAACACTGTTCTTTGACTTCTTTAATGGTTTGTTTTCTACAGACGGCCATATGTCTAGGGTCTTCCAGTCTGTTCCTTTTTGTGGAGTGAGTTGGGGTGTCGAGGGAAACTCCCTCCAGGAACTGTGCCTCCTTTTTTTCATCCAATTCTATTCTTCTCATGCCGCTTGTTGCTGCTGTTGTGTCATCCACCTCCTTCATCGGAGTCCCCTTGAGGACAATTGTGGTCGCTTCTCCATTTTCATCTGTCAGTGGTGTGAGAGAGTAGATCTGTGTATAGTCACCTGGGGGGTCCTCTGGGCTGATTTTCATGGGGCGGTGGGTAGTACTCCTGTTCTGCCTCTGTCCTGACTCATTTCTTTCCTCCCGCACTCTATTGTTTTCTCCAGCTTTAGTTTGGTCACGGTAGCCTTGTTCATGAAGATCTGTCCTTCCAGCATCATCATTCCTATCACAGTTTCTGATACAAGGGTACTTTTCTTCATCCCTTTCTTTTTGTCAATTTTTCTTGTCTGAATTATCTCCTTGACTAAATCCAACCTAGTCTTGTACAGGCTTCATTGCTCCTATCTCCTCATTCTGGTTTGACTGTGCCATGGTTCTCCGGCTTTTTATTTAGATAGTCTGCGTGTAATGTGTTGTCCAATTTCTATAGGGTTATCCTAAAGTGGGTGTAATATGTATGAATATGCCTATATAAATTATTCTCTATCTCCTTTCAGTGTGTGTTAAACAACAGTGGATGATACTGTAATCTTAATTCTACTCTCACTTAATCCAGGCTATAGTAAATGGTTCTACTCAACTCAAATATATTTCACACACAGGCCTCACAGAGACAACCGCGTGATATACTTCAATTCCTAATATTATATCTTAAGGGTGTAGAGTAACAGTAATATGTTACACACCAGTGACCCCTGGTGATAGCGTCACAAAGTAATTTTCTATGAAAATCTCTACAGAACACAACTTCCTTGTAATAATTTTACTGGTATACTAAGGGGTGTACATTTCCTATACTGTCCTATGGTAGGAAAGTGTCACTAACAAATATGTTCAACCTTTTATTCAAATAACTTCTGTCCTACTCCTAACTTTTTATTCCACCATTGGGCCATAATCCACAGAAACAAACAAATGAAACATACAACGCACTATTCATAAACAGCTCAACTCATTCACTGGGTAATTGTCGCTGAATTACCTCTACAAAATAAAAAATAACTAGTATTTGGGTAATTGTCGCTGAATTACCTCTACAAATAAAATAAAAATCAATCATTAATCATATATTGACATCATGCATTTCACCAATAGCCAGTTATGTAATTTTTCCAATCTATAATTCAACGATGTCATATTCAAAGTGTATGTATATATTTTAGAGTGAGTGATGGAAGATGGAAGATCAGGATCAAGCAGATGTGCCCATGGCTGAGGCAGGCAATGACCAACGAGGACTTGCACACAGAGATGCTTTCACATTGCAGCACTTCAACTAGATCAGATGCATTTAAATATGGAATGTATTCATTATTTGATAATGTTTGTTCTGTACAAAATTCAAATAGTGTGCAGCAAAATTGAGTGACAAAACCAGGTCTGGTTTAAAATGTAGTTTGTGGTGAATAAAATACTCTCACTCGTGAATATCCAAGTGACAAAACATGAATATTGTTCACCATGGCTGGTAATCACACTTGTCTCATTACTGTATCTTTTTTGGATCATACCTCTCGCTTACAACTTCATATCCAATTCAACCTGTAGAATTCTCATTTTCATTTCATGTTTTTCCTTCAGATATTTCATGCTCATGAAATTCTCTGGCTAACTTTCATGCACCGTCATCTTCTTTGTTCTCTGCTGAAAGGTGGTGGCAGCATCTTATCTCAGGGATGGTATAGCAGATGTGGAGGGTACACACTCACTGTGCACTGGCTCTTCCAACCTGTTCACATTCCTTTCCTCTGGAAAAAGAACACCGTTAGAAGCACAAATAAACTCATATGGTCCTTAGAATGAAAGAATAAAAAGATTGACAGAGACAGTGGAATATATTTACCAAAGGAAGTAACCAATTTACTGTCTTTGGTATATGTACCATTTGTGCGCAGTTCTTCATCTGAACTGTCCAAATGGTCATCGTCTGGTATACCATCCAGAGGTTGGTCATCATCTGGTATACCATCCAGAGGTTGCAGGTGCTATATTATTCCAGATAGCAAGTCACTCAATTCATCAGTCTTGTCTTTTTTTTGTGGTCCACCACCAGTAGTAAATCGCTCTCTTCTGATCTCTGCATTCTCTCTTTTTAAAGAAAGTTTGAGGATCTTCCACAGAGTCTATAAAGGCAGATCTCATTCAATATAAGTGATGTCACAAAAATATGAATATGAGAAATGTGAAATACTGATAATAATGAAGATATCTCACCTGAAGTTGTTGTACTCTTCTTGTGGTTACATTTTCATTTGCATTGAATTCACTACAAATTGCAGCCCAACCACTCTTTTTCTTTTGCTCAGTAGCAGTAGTATGGTTTTTACTTTCAATAACTGGATGGTTTGACAAAATTTGTTATAGTAGTGTTTTTTCATACTCACTAAAGTTTTTTGAACTAATTGTTTTTGCCTCTGCCGTTGTTTTGTCTCAAGATTCACACCAGTAATGGTGTTTATTTAATTCCATTCCGGGTTTTTATGAGCACAATTAGACCAACAGCATGCGCTCATACTTAACCTAATCAGGCTTAACTCAGGTGTTCTCATTTAGGCTTACTTACTTTCCTCCAGGACTCCATAGTCTCCGACTAACTAAGCCAAATTTAAGACACATTCATGAAAGCTACTTAAATGTCCTAGTTTAAGTAGTACACATTAAGGCCTACTCCTGGCTTAATCTAAACCCTGGCTGTGAAACCGGCCCAATATGCACTAAGATCACCCACACACTGATATCAATTGCAACCATATTACCACTCCCTAAAGCTGATGTCAGTGTTTACTTTAAGCCCTCTGGGGAGTATTATCTTCGGTATAAATTAAACCTAATAACTGAGCAGACTAAGCACTGATTTAACTATTTGAAAATCATTCTGTACAATTGAAATTAGGTATTTCCTCATTTACTACAGAGAATATACTGTGGCAATTTACTCTGCACATTTTATGAATGTAAAGCTCGTGTTTCTATACTTTTCATTTCCAATGAATGTAATCCATTAATAAATACATGTCTTAATAAAGTATGGTTATCAAAAGGGGAAAATAAAGTATTCCTGAACTCCACATCTAAAATTGGTAACTTAAGCCAATCATGATTGAGTTTAAATAATGTATGTTTTCATAAAAGTATAGTCTAATCAAGATATGACAAATGTGACAAACTAATGTGACATTCTAATGTGTCCCAAACATAGATGGCTAGAATGTACTGTATTGTACTTTACTGTACTCTATAGTAAACTGGAGTAGAGTATAGTTCAGTACAGGAAAGTATAGTTCAGTACAGTCCCGTACTGAACTATACTCTACTGTACTATACTCTAATGTACTGAACTATACTGCACTGAACTATACTGTACTCAACTCTACTGAACTATAGACCTACTCTACTTTATTGTACTGTATAGGCCTAGAGCACTATGAAAGAGTGTCCCAAACCTCTTTGCCAATAACAGCTAGTTTTCAGTTTTCCCATCCCCACTCCCAGACTGTCCTAGCAAGATTCCTGCTTGAGAAATTGCTCTCTCTAGGGAGCAATTTTAATTTAAAACAATCACCGTAAAGTACTTAATTGTTACCCAGAAATGCTTTGAAATCAACTTTATTTTTCCTCAATACATATTAGTTGTATATAGTATATTACATTTACATATTAGTCATTTAGCAGACGCTCTTATCCAGAGCGACTTTGTGAGTGCATATATTTTCGTACTTTGTAATAGTACTATAAAATGACAACAAAGTGTACTTCCATATGCTAAAATTACCACACTTAAAGTGTAGCCCACTTGTAAGACATTATTCAACCCTATGGATTAATCAACCCTATGGATTAATCAACCCTATGGATTATTCAACCCTATGGATTAATCAACCCTATGGATTAATCAACCCTATGGATTAATCAACCCTATGGATTAATCAACCTTATGGATTAATCAACCCTATGGATTAATCAACCCTATGGATTAATCAACCCTATGGATTAATCAACCTTATGGATTAATCAACCCTATGGATTAATCAACCTTATGGATTAATCAACCCTATGGATTAATCAACCCTATGGATTAATCAACCCTATGGATTAATCAACCTTATGGATTAACCAACCCTATGGATTAATCAACCCTATGGATTAATCAACCCTATGGATTAATCAACCTTATGGATTAATCAACCCTATGGATTAATCAACCTTATGGATTAATCAACCCTATGGATTAATCAACCCTATGGATTAATCAACCCTATGGATTAATCAACCTTATGGATTAATCAACCCTATGGATTAATCAACCTTATGGATTAAGGGATGATCACCTAATTCCATCCAGGTCATCAGGAGGGATCAGCCAATGAATTATAAATATGAGGAAACATTCCGTAACTGCAGGTAAATCGTCAACCTTGGCTTTATAGGTTACCTGTTCAAACAATACACTAGGTGGCAGTGTACACCCTGTATGTTTCACAACTCAAAGAAGTAGTAGAGGAAGAACATTGACTACTTCAAAATGGAGGTGGCCTCAATGGCGCTCATGGTCTCTTTACCACAGCCATAAAGTCCTGAACCCCGCCTATTTCTACAATTTATCTAATTAAAATGTGATTTTAAACCTAACCTTAACCACACTGCCAAAATAATGCCTAACCTTTAATTAAGACTAAAAAGGATTATTTTGTTTTCATAAATGTTTACGATATTGCCTATTTTGACTTTGTGGCTGTACTAGTGGAAACCGCTGTCGATGCTCTATTTTATTTATATTAATTTGATTTAACTAGGCAAGTCAGTGTAGGAGCAAAAACACGTGTCAATGATTGTAGTTCCAGTGTTTAGACTGACCACTTTGAAGCATTAGGACAGATAAATATATATAACGAATAAGACATAAGTGAGCAGAATATCTGCTGAGCTTAGGTAAATGGACAGAGCTAGATAAACATAGAGTTGAACATTAGACTACAGTGAAAACATGTCAGCAGAAAATACATATATGGAAACCCTCATTAGACATGTAGACATTGCATGTCAGCAGGAAGAGGTATATGAAGCTAAAAACCAGACATATAGAAACAGAATGTCAGCAGAAAATGTAACAAAGAAACAATGGTTGTACTGGAAACACATGTAATAAATGTATTATTTTTTGTATCACATCCAGGCCCCCGCCACCATTATAACCTAGACTGTAGCAGATGTGGGCGTTAACAAGCAAGAACTGAGACTGGAAGATAATAGTGGCGAAGGGGCAAGGGGAGTTATTATCCATATAGAAGGAGGTAGCTCTTTATGCTATGCAAAGAAGAAAGGCTATAAAAACAGAGGTCCGGGGCAGGAGAAGTCAGTCGTTCCGTGGAATTGCTCGGCTCTGTTACTTTGTGTTACTCTGTTATAAAGTCTAAACTGAATTTACAAGTTCTGGTATCGGTGCAAATGTTTGACTCAATATTTCCACAACATCAGGTAAGATCAAATTCTTATTTACAATGACGGCCTACACAGGCCAAACCCGGACGACGCTGGGCCAATTGTGTGCCGCCCTATAGGACTCCCAATCATGGCCGGTTGTGATACAGCCTGGATTCGAACCAGGGTGTATGTAGTGACACCTGCTGCGCCACTCGTGAGCCTTAACACAGGGGTTCCCAAACGTTTTCCCTCAGGGCCCTCCTTCCAGCATTGGGGAACATCCCGCGTGCACCACATCTACTTCTATGGGCACAAGTACTGTTCATGACAAACTGTTCACAACCCTCCTGCTGGTGGAGAGAATTTTACAGGCTTATTTCCTGCAATTATACACATTTTGTCATGGGGTGCAAATAACATTTAGCAGTTTTAAAGCACATTTTCTTGCAATTCTATAATTTTGCCATGTCTAATGAGTATACATGTGATATTTGAGTGACAAAAAAAACGGTATTTGACATGGGCTAGTTGATCTGGATATTTCAGACAAGTTATAAACAGCTCTCTAAGGTATGCAATGACTAACATGACAAGAATAACTTATGACGCACTACCCAGTTTCGAAATTGCACCTTGTGTATTCTACTATTACAACTTTAACCTAGGGGGCGCGCCCCACCGTTTGGGAACCACTGCTCTAACGGACGCAATAATAGGACAAATACAACGATGACATGTCTATCCAAGTCTATGGTTCGTTCCAGAAATCTCCCATAATGCACCGCCAGTGTGCTCCGGAACTACCCGGTAGTTCCGTACACGTTCTTATTATGTACCTCACGCGATTCACGCGTACGGTTTAAAGATGGAGCAGCCTAACACAAACGTTATGAATGGCGAGGACGAACATTTCAATACCTTCCTGTCTTTGCACTCCGCTGCACTACAGTCCTCAAGAATCCCTTCGCTGTATTGGAAGAGCTTGTACTACAAACTTGTCAACGAGGTCGGTAGCGTAATGGCTGAAGCTAGATATAGCTCTTGATCATGACTCAGTTCAATTACATTACACGTAACGTTAAGTCTTTGAACGAAGGGGAGATATTTGTTAAGATCCTTGACGCTTGAACATTAACATGCAAAGCTTGAGGTACGGTTTTGCAAACATAAGGACCTTTGAAATCAGTGAGAAATAATTGTGAAAAACAAAAGGTTAAATTGATATACACCTTGATGGCCGTGTAGGAACAGTAACCCCTACGTCTACATTATTATTATATATTTTTTTTACCGCGCGTTAATTTACGGAAGACAAAAGGCGGCCACCTGTGGTAATTAGCTATCTAGCATGTTCCGAACACCTATACTATTTATACAAAAGTATCTGGACACCCCTTCAAATTAGTGGGTTCGGCTGTTTCAGCCACACCAGTTGCTGACAGGTGTATAAAATCGAACACAGCCATGCAAACTCCTTAGAAAATATTGGTAGTAGAATGGCCTCACTGAAGCACTCAGTGACTTTCAATATGGCACCGTCATAGGATGCCACATTTCCAACAACTCATTCAAATTTCTGCCCTGCCCAGTAAACTGTAAATGCTGTTCTCTGTGTTTGGCGGATGCCAGGAGGATGCTACCTTCCCGAATGCATAGTGCCAACTGTGGGGTTTGGTGGAGGAGGAATAATGGTCTGGTGCTGTTTTTCATGGTTCGGGCTAGGCCCCTTAGTTCCAGTGAAGGGAAATATCAATGCTACAGCCATCAATGACTTTCTAGACGATTCTGTGCTTCCAACTTTTTTGGAGCAAGACCTTTCCTGTTTCAGCATGACAGTGCCCCCGTGCACAAAGGGTGGTCCATACAGAAATGGTTTGTGGAGATTGCTGTGGAAGAACTTGCCTGGGTTGCACAGAGCCCTGACCTCAACCCCATCGAACACCTTTGGGATGAATTGAAACGCCAACTGCGAGCCAGGCCTGATCGCCTAACATCAACTCCATATTAATGCCCATTGTTTTGAAATGAGATATGCGATGAGCAGGCGGCCACTCATGTAGTGTATGTGTAAACGTAACTCAGGAAGTGTAGTTTCGTATGGATCCATGGTTATATGGATCTGTGCGAAACTGCTACAGTAAGTGTTTTTTTGAAATTATTTTATTTTAAGGATTCTTTCTCGCTGATGAAAGATAAGGGCCATATGTTTCAAAGCCATACCGAAAGTGATCATTATTGATGTTTCTAAAAGATGTGTATAATAAAATCAAAATCCTTGATGACAGGACAGGTGGCGCTGTATTGAACCCACTGCACAGCCATCTTGATACTTGATATGTTTTGGAAGCTATAGAAATGCACTTATTAAGATTTACATTAGTTTATTCTATTACAGGGACCTTAATGTACACTTTTAATTTATATTATGTGAGCTAAACATAATCATAAACCCCACCACCTCTACTGGACCTAGGCTAGTTAATATTAGTTCTGGCTCAGTATCAGGTCCAATGCCTGTCTGAATGGGCTCCCGAGTGGCGCAGTGGACTAAGGCACTGCATCTCAGTGCAGGAGGTGTCACTACAGTCCCTGGTTTGAATCCAGGCTGCATCACATCCGGCCGTGATTAGGAGTCCCATAGGGCGGCGCACAATTGGCCCTGCGTCACCCGGGATTGGCCGGGGTAGGCAGTCATTGTAAATAAGAATTTGATCTTAAGTGACTTGCCTAGTTAAATAAAGGTAAATTAAAAAAATTATGCTGTTTAAGTTGTTTTTAATGCAATTTCAAGGTTAACATTCTGTGCACGCTGTTGTATGTTCAATTGGGATTTATGGTTATCTGGCTAGCCTATCTAAATCTGCCCTTGCTCTTCGGATCTAGGTGTACGATGCAGGAGAAGTGTTTGGCGTCATGCGGGTAGAACAGGACGATGAAGGAGATGACGATGAAGAGAGAAAGAAGGCTTATCCTAGTGTAGAGATTACGTGTAAAGTGATTGTGACCAGGGGGACTGGCATGCAAGCCTCAGACCCCACCAGGTGAGGGCGCTGTAGTCATAATAAATAACCACCTGTTTACCATCTCATGCAAGTCACCAGTGCATGTCACCTACCACCTCACTTTTTCATAGATATGTAGTTGATTCTTTTCTCAAGGTCAAGAGCACAGTTTTTATGAGTAGGTGTAAAACTACAGATAGTATTGTATAAAGTGGGTACACTTATTTTCTTTTGCTTTGGTGGGCCTACCCATTTTTCTTTTACACATCCCAGCATTTCACCTTCGTCTACATCTCTTCTATTCTGAGTCTGTCCTGCCTCCTAATCACTTCCTCTTCCATCTCCCTATCCTGTATCTCTTTTACCTCATGTCCTCTAATTCCTCCATCCTCCAGTATCTTCCTGGTTGACCATGCATGGACGTACCGCGTGGAGAGCTCTAGGCAGCAGCTGGAGCAGATCCCCGGCCTCCTGCCCAGGATGGCTTCCCTCATGGGGGTGGACTTCCACGGAGAGGCCCCTGACCCAGACGTTGTGGAGCTGGTGCTGGAACAAATGTGGAAGTACAACCAGACCTACCAGCTGGCCCAGGGGGTATGAGCACATACTCTCTCTCTTTCACGCACACTATTTCTTTATCTCGTTCTCTAACAACCCCCCCCCCCTCTCTCCTGTGTGTGTCTAGTCAGCAGAGGAAAAAGTGCCAGTCTGGTACATCATGGATGAGTTTGGCTCCCAGGTGCAGCACTCTGACCAGCCTAGCTGTTGCATGGCACCCTTCTTCTACACACAGGGCCAGCTGGCCTACACTGTGCTCTGGCCTCTTGCAGACCTGCAGGAGGGAGGTATAGACACTCATGGGCATGTGCATATACACAGACATTCGCAGTGTGGGGTTCTGAGTCTTGATGAATCCCGAGAACAAAATGACAAAAACACTTCAATTCAAGGTTTTATAAATGACGAGCCGTGACGAGTTGTACACATGCAGCATACAAACTTCAACACACATTTGTCTCAAACACCAGTTGATCTACAGTAGAGAGAGGGAAGTTTCATCAACCTGTAGAATCCATGCAATACTAATCATAATATATCTCAATGACGGAAGGGAACTACTGAACAAAAATATAAACGCAACATGCAAGAATTTCATAGATTTTACTAAGTTACAGTTCATATAAGGAAATCAATCAATTTAAATAATTTCATTTGGGCATAATCTATTTATTTCACATGACTGGGAATACAGATATGCATCTGTTGGTCACAAACGTTGAAAAAGTAGGGGCGACCGAAAACCAGTCGGTATCTGATGTGACCACAATTTACCTCATGCAGCGCAACACATCTCCTTCGCATTGAGTTGATCAGGCTGTTGATTGTGGCCTGTGGAATGTTGTCCCACTCCTCTTGAATGGCTGTGCGAAGTTGCTGGATATTGGTGGGAACTGGAACACTCTGTCGATCCATAGCATCCCAAACATGCTCAATGGGTGACATAAAAATAACATGGTTTGAAACAGGGTATAACATGGCTATATATAGGGAGTACCAGTACCGAGTCAATGTGCACAGGTATGAGTTAATTGAGCTAGCGATGTGCTGTACATATAGGTAGGAGTAAAGTGGCTAGGCAACAGAATAGATAAGACTGTGCCAGCAGTGTGTGTGTGTTTCCAGTATTCATGTTATGTGTATGTTGTGATGTTAGTGTGTTGTGCCTTCAGAAAGTATTCACACCCCTTGACTTTTTCCATGTTTTGTTGTTACATCCTGAACATTAAAGTTCTTAAATTGAGATTGAGTCTCAGGCATACACACAATACCTCATAATTTCCTGGTGGAATTATGTTTTTGGTTTTCTTTTTTACAATAAAATGAAAAGCAGAGATGTCTTGTCAATAAGTATTCAGTCCCTTTGTTATGGCAAGCCTAAATAAGTTCAGGAGTACAAAATTGCTTAACAAGTCACACAGTAAGTTGCATGGACTCACTCGGTGTGCAAAGCATTACAGCAGTTGAGCATGGAGAAGTTATTAATTACACTTCGGATGGTGTATCAATACACCCAGTCACTAATCACTACAAATATGCATGTGTCCTTCCTAACTGATTTGCTGGAGAGGAAAGAAACTGTTCAGGGTTGTCACCATATGGCCAATGGTGACTTTAAAACTTTGTTTAATGGCTGTGATAGGAGAATTGAGGATGGATCAACAGCATTGTAGTTACTCCACATTACTAACCTAAATGACAGAGTGAAAAGAAGGAAGTCTGTACAGAATAGAAATATTACAAAACATGCATGCTGTTTGCAAGGCACAACAGTAATACTGCAAAAAATGTCCTGAATACAAAGTGTTGTGTTTGGGGCAAATCAAATACAACACGTTACTGAGTACAACTCTACATATTTTCAAGCATAGTGGTGGCTGCATCAAGTTATGGCTATGCTTGTAATCGTTAAGGACCGGGGCTAAGCACATGCAAAATCCTAGAGGGAAACTTGGTTGTCTGCTTTCCACCAGACACTGGTAGATGTATTTACCTTTCAGCAGGACAATAATCTAAAACACAAGGCCAAATATATATGCTGGAGTTGCTTATCAAGAAGACACTGTATCTTCCTGAGTGGCATTGTTACAGTTTTGACTTGAACATCTATGGCAAGACTTGAAGATGGCTGTCTAGCAATGATCAACAACCAACTTGACAGCGCTTTAATAATTTAAAGAATAATGTAGAAATATTGTACAATCCAGGTATGCGAGACTTACCCATCAAGGCTCACAGCTGTAATCGCTGCCAAAGGTGATTTCTAACATGTATTGACTCAGGGTTGAATACTTATCTAATATTTTTTATTTTTTACTAATGTTAAAATCTTTGTAATAACTAAATGTGTAAAGGTAAGGGGTGTGAATACTTTCTGAAGGCATTGTACAGTCGTGGCCAAAAGTTTTGAAAATGACCAATATTAATTTTCACAAAGTCTGCTGCTTCAGTGTCTTTTAGATATTTCTGTCAGATGTTACTATGGAATACTGAAGTATAATTACAAGCATTTCATAAGTGTCAAAGGCTTTTATTGACAATTACATGAAGTTGATGCAAAGAGTCAATATTTGCAGTGTTGACCCTTCTTTTTCAAGACCTCTGCAGTCCGCCCTGGCATGCTGTCAATTAACTTCTGGGCCACATCCTGACTGATGGCAGCCCATTCTTGCATAATCAATGCTTGGAGTTTGTCAGAATTTGTGGGATTTTGTTTGTCCACCTGCCTCTGGTCTGGGGAGTTTCCTGGCCATGGATGCAAAATATCGATGTTTTGTTCCTCGAGCCACTTAATGATCACTTTTGCCTTATGGCAAGGTGCTCCATCATGCTGGAAAAGGCATTGTTCGTCACCAAACTGTTCCTGGATGGTTGGGAGAAGTTGCTCTCGGAGGATGTGTTGGTACCATTCTTTATTCATGGCTGTGTTCTTAGGCAAAATTGTGAGTGAGCCCACTCCCTTGGCTGATAAGCAACCCCACACATGAATGGTCTCAGGATGCTTTACTGTTGGCATGACACAGGACTGATGGTAGCACTCACCTTGTCTTCTCCGGATAAGCTTTTTTTCCGTATGCCCCAAACAATCGGAAATGGGATTCATCAGAGAAAATGACTTTACCCCAGTCTCAGCAGTCCAATCCCTGTATCTTTTGCAGAATATCAGTCTGTCCCTGGTGTTTTTCCTGGAGAGAAGTGGCTTCTTTGCTGCCCTTCTTGACACCAGGCCATCCTCCAAAAGTCTTCGCCTCACTGTGCGTGCAGATGCACTCACCTGCCTGCTGCCATTCCTGAGCAAGCTCTGTACTGGTGGTTCCCCAATTCCTCAGCTGAATCAATTTCTTGGGTGGCCTGAAGCCGCCTTCACATCAATTGAACCGCTCTCCTTGAAGTTCTTGATGATCCGATAAATGGTTGATTTAGGTGCAATATCTTTGCCTGTGAAGCCCTTTTTTGTGCAAAGCAATGATGACGGCACGTGTTTCCTTCCAGGTAACCATGATTGACAGAGGAAGAACAATGATTCCAAGCACCACCCTCCTTTTGAAGCTTCCAGTCTGTTATTCGAACTCAATCAGCATGACAGAGTGATCTCCAGCCTTGTCCCTGTCAACACTCCCGCCTGTGTTAACGAGAGAATCACTGACATGATGTCAGCTGGTCCTTTTGTGGCAGGGCTGAAATGCAGTGTAAATGTTTTTGGGGGATTCAGTTAATTTGCATGACAAAGAGGGACTTTGCAATTAATCTGATCACTCTTCATAACATTCTGAATATGCAAATTGCCATCATACAAACTGAGGCAGCAGACTTTGTGAAAATTAATGTTTGTCATTCTCAAAACTTCTGGCCACAACTGTATAGTCCACACCTGGTGTTATGTCCTAGGTCATTCAAGTCTATTGGAGGTACGCCAGATGTTCTTGTCGAGCCAAGGGGGCCTTGTACAATGTAATCAGCTTGTAAACCTTCAAGAGAGCAGTGTTATATTGTATGGTTCACACTACAGGGTTTAAACATACTATTTGGCCATAGTAATGGTGTCTAATGACCCAGAGCACATATAGAGAGCACTAGTTTTTCTGGCTCCTGAAATAAATAATTGACACAAGGTTTGGAAAATTCTCAATAGTACCGGTACAGAGTCAATGTGCAGGGGCACCGGTGACACGGTAATATGTACATGTAGGTAGCGTTATTATAAAGTGAATATGCATAGCTAATAAGAGGAGCAGCATAGGGGGGGGGGGGGGCAATGCAAATAGTCTGGGTAGCCATTTGATTAGCTGTTCAGGGGTCTTATGGCTTGGGGGTGGAAGCTGTTTAGAAGCCTCTTAGACCTAAACTTGGTGCTCCGTTACCGCTTGCTGTCTGGTAGCAGAGAGAACAGTCTATAACTAGGGTGGCTGGAGTCTTTGACAATTTTTAGGGGCTTCCTCTGACACCGCCTGGTATACTGTTCCTAGGCCGTTATTGAAAATAACTGACTTGCCTGTTATTGAAATTAACTGACTTGCCTAGTTAAATAAAGGTAATAAAAATAGAGGTCCTGGATGGCAGGAAGCTTGGCCCCGGTGATGTACTTGGCCGTACGCACTACCCTCTGTAGTGCCTTGCGGTCGGAGGTCGAGCAGTTGCCATTCCAGGCAGTGATGCAACTCGTCAGGATGAGGAACTGAGGACCCATGCCAAATCTTTTCAGTCTCCTGAGGGGAAATGGGTTTTGTCGTGCCCTCTTCACGACTGTCTTTGTCTGCTTGGACCATGTTAGTTGGTTGGTGATGTGGACACCAAGGAACTTGAAGCTCTCAACTTGCTCCACTACAGCCCCGTCGAAGAGAATAGGGGTGTGCTCGATCCTCCTTTTCCTGTAGTCCACAATCATCTCCTTTGTCTTGATCACGTTGAGGGAGAGGTTGTTGTCCTTGCACCACACGGTCAGATCTCTGACCACCTCCCTGTAGGCTCTCTCATCGTTGTCAGTGATCAGGCCTACCACTGTTGTGTCATCAGCAAACTTAATGATGGTGTTGGAGTTGTGCCTGGCTGTGCAGTCATGAGTGAACAGGGAGTACAGGAAGGGACTGAGCACGCACCCCTGTGGGGCCCCCGTGTTGAGGATCAGCGTGCCGGAAGTCTAGGATCCAGTTAGGGAGGTGTTTAGTCCCAGGGTCCTTAGCTTAGTGATAAGCTTTGAGGGCACTATGGTGTTGACTACAGCTCAGCGTTCAATGAATAGCATTCTCATAAGTGTTCCTTTTGTCCAGGTGGGAAAGGGCAGTGTGGAGATTGCATCATCTGTGGATCTGTTGGCTGTGGAATGCAAATTGGAGTGGGTCTTGGGTTTCTGGGATAATGGTGTTGATGTGAACCATGACCAGCCTTTCAAAGCACTTCATGGCTACAGACGTGAGCGCTACGTGTCGGTAATCATTTAGGCAGGTTAGCTTAGTGTTCTTGGGCACAGGAACTATGGTGGACTGCTTGAAACATGTTGGTATTACAGCATCAGACAGGGAGAGGTTGAAAATGTCAGTGAAGACACCTGCCAGTTGGTCTGCGCATGCTCATAGTACATGTCCTGGTTATCCGTCTGGCCCAGCGGCCTTGTGAATGCTGACCTGTTTTAAGGTCTTACTCCCATCGGCTGCAGAGAGCGTGATCACACAGTCATTCGAAACACCTGATGCTCTCATGCATGTTTCAGTGTTAATTCTTCGAAGCGAGCATAGAAGTTATTTAGCTTGTCTGGTAGGCTCATGTCACTGGGCAGCTCTTGGCTGTGTTTCTCTTTGTAGTCTAACAGTTTGCAAGCCCTGCCACATCCGACGAGTGTCGGAGTCGGTGTAGTACGATTCAATCTTAGTCCTGTATTGACGGTTTGATGGTTCGTCGGAGCGTGTTGCGGGATTTCTTATAAGCTTCCGGGTTAGAGTACCGCTCCTTGAAAGCGGCAGCTCTACACCCTTTAGCTCAGTGCAAATGTTGCCTGTAATCCATGGCTTCTGGTTGGGGTATGTATATACAGTCACTGTGGGGACGACGTCCTCGATGCACTTATTGATAAAGTCAATGTGGTAAACTCCTCAATGCCATCGGAGGAATCCCGGAACATATTCCAGTCTGAGCTAGCAAAACCGTCCTGTAGCTTAGCATCTGCTTCATCTGACCACTTTTTTATTGATCTTGTCACTGCTGCTTCCTGCTTTAATTTTTGCTTATAAGCAGGAGTCAGGGGGATAGAATTATGGTCAGATTTACCAAATGGGGGGTGAGGGAGAGCTTTGTACACATCTGTGTGTGGAATAAAGGTGGTCTAGATTTTTTTTTTTTTCTCTGGTTGCACATTTAACATGCTGATAGAAATGAGGTAAAACAGATTTAAGTTTCCCTGCATTAAAGTCCCCGGCCACCAGGAGCACCGCCTCTGGATGAGCGTTTTCCTGTTTGCTCATGGCGGTATACAGCTCATTGAGTGCAGTTTTAGTGCCAGTCTTGGTCTGTGGTGGTATGTAGACAGCTACGAAAAATACAGATAAACTCTCTAGGTAGATAGTGTGGTCTACAGGTTATCACAATACCTACATTAAGTTTCTGAACTAATGTTTACCACTGTTCGTTTTTACTCTCTTTATTTAGAACCTAACGGACAACTAGTCAAAGCTCCAAACCAAGTTTATTCACCCGCTGGTTCAAACAGCTGAAAAAGACAGTCATGTTTACACAAGTACACATATTGGGTGGAGTCAACTCATTGCACATCTAGACAGCCAATACATCTCTGTTGCTAGGCAGGAACTTAAGTAATGTGTGTAATGAAACAGTTCCTTCTCCTTTCATCTGACCTGACCTCAGCCCACATTCCTCACTAATTCACCCTTATCAGTGACCACAACAATGTTATTCCCTTTTCCCTTAGTAACTTTCCAGGCACATTGCTCTTCTCCAACCTCCATTGACTCCACCATATACATTCTTCATACATATACCTGTATGAAGAATGTATACTTCTAGTGTAGCAAGTATTTCAAACTAGAACCCAACAACACACACACACACCATTGGGGGAGGTGCTTTAGCTGTGGTACGGTAGGACTCCAGGCTTCTCACTGGTGTTGAATATATGGAGATGCCATTGAAGTTGGCCATCAGTGACAAAAAGCTTTCCCTCCTCCCCCAGGCCTGTATTCACACTTACATGCCTTCAAAACCTGGCCAGAAATGGTCCACGTAATCTATAGGCTAGGTGTGATGAACCGGTCAGTCTCTTTCTCTCGTGCGTTTTCCCCCTATGTCCCCATAACCCTTTTTCCCCCCAGTGTCTCTCTCTTAACTAAGTTTCTCTTCCAGAGGAAGTGACACGGGACTATGCTTATGGCGAGAGCAACCCTCTGGTGAGGAGATGTCGCTTGTTGCCATGGATACCAGCTGACTTGGAAGGGGTCAGCACTCTGACCCCTGAACCCTCTGATCTCTACTATGAGGTAGGGAGACCGGGAACATGTTTCTAGTGTCAATACAGTCAGCCAATGAATGACTCACTCAATGTCTTGAAGTTCATAAGTGAAAAGTCTACACATGAAACCTGCAGAGGTTAAACATTTCATTCATTTGACTACAGTTAAATATGTCCTCTAGTGAATTGTTATGTAAGATAATAAAAAAAAAAAAAAAAAAAGATCCTGTTGAAAAGCAATATCCCAAGTATAAGTAATTTACACACACTAAAGGGTAACAAAAAAAAAGTTAACAAGTGTTTTTTTAGACAACTGCAAACCTGCATGGAGTAGGGCATTCAATGAGTTGATCTGATGGAAATCTGTTGCTTGAGGAGCAATAGAGAACAAATAAGTAAAGGCCCACCCCCCCACTTGTGCCATGTCATGACTTACCTGGACGAGTTATTGAGATGTGCCTTTTGTTAAATGGAGTGAAAAGCAGACTGGCGTGCCATTTTAAACTGCCAACACCTCTTTCTCCCCCTGCCTTTCTCTCCTCAGACCATTTCACAGGAGAACAAGGAGATTCTTCCTCTGGACATTCGGCCCCATACTGTCCCCAAAGACAAAGTGCTCAAGTCAGTCCAAGTCTATTTTGATTTCATTACCGAGATGTGACACACAATCATGCTCACACACCTCTTTGCGTGCATGCCTTGCAGGGTGTTCACAGAGATGGGACAAGTTCTAAACAATCTCCATCACCCACGGTTCACGTTCACAGAGACTGAAGAGGAGGCTGATATTCTTTGGACCTTCTCCCACATCAGAGACTACAGGTGAACAAACACACACTCTTTCAACATGTACCCAAAACACTATTCCATCATTTAATCACACTGACGCCCGATGAGAATCTACCCGACATATTAAGCCATGTCAAACTCCCAAAACTGCTACTGTTCACTTCTACAACTAATGTTGGGGTTTCACTCAATGTGGGCTTTTTGGTGTGCTCTCTGGGTATGTTGCTTTTGGCTGACGCCGCAGTGTCGTCTTAGTAAGATCAGGGCTCACTTCACGACAACCCATATCTTATGTCAACCACAGACATCACAGATGCACATGTAACGCTGGTGGCCTTCCAAGTGTGAGCACCTTAGTAAGAAGTGTTAGGTGACATGTAAATGATGAGAGGCTTCAAATTCTAGTTATTTTATAGTGCATTGGGACAGAGATGGCTGCTCTCTGTCTCAATGACACACACCACAGGCACTTTAACCAAAGCCTCCAGGCTGTTTGGGTGGTGAGATAAGCCTCCAGGCTGTTTGGGTGGTGAGATAAGTCTCCAGGCTGTTTGGGTGGTGAGATAAGTCTCCAGGCTGTTTGGGTGGTGAGATAAGTCTCCAGGCTGTTTGGGTGGTGAGATAAGCCTCCAGGCTGTTTGGGTGGTGAGATAAGCCTCCAGGCTGTTTTGGGGTGGTGAGATAAGCCTCCAGGCTGTTTTGGGGTGGTGAGATAAGCCTCCAGACTGTTTAGGTGGTGAGATAAGCCTCCAGGCTGTTTGGGTGGTGAGATAAGCCTCCAGGCTGTTTGGGTGGTGAGATAAGCCTCCAGGCTGTTTAGGTGGTGAGATAAGCCTCCAGACTGTTTGGGTGGTGAGAAGTCTCCAGGGCTCTGGCCTCAATCTTATCGGTCTTCAGGACACCACTAATGAGAGTACAAGTGATTTATTGATAACTTACTCATCTAGGATCTCTCAATCCTAGCCTTGATGTGAAAAATACCAAACTAATATAATAATCCTAATCTGACTGTCTCCCTCAAACACGGAGTCTGTCCGTCTCTCTACAGGAAGTTAAGCGAGGAGCGTCCTCACGTTATGACTAATCAGTTTCCCTGTGAGACGGTTGTCACAGTGAAGGACTGCCTCTCCGCCGTGTCGCGGAGGGCCCGGGGAGGCCAGGGGGCCGAGTGGCTGCCAGAGACATTCAACCTGCAGACTGAGCTGCCTCAGTTTGTCAGACATTACCAACAAAGACAAGGGAGGTGAGCTCAGATAATCAGATGTCTCCCTTCATATAGGACATAACTTACTACCGTGATACGTTTTCATCAAAGTCATTGTGGGTGTGTGTCTGCTCCAGGGGAGAAGACAATCATTGGATCTGTAAGCCTTGGAACCTGGCTCGGGGGCTGGACACACACATCACCAACAACCTAGACTACATCATCAGACAGAGAGAGAGCACACCCAAGGTAACACACACACATCACCAACAATCTAGACTACATAATCAGACAGAGAGAGAGCACACCCAAGGTAACACACACACATCACCAACAATCTAGACTACATCAGACAGACAGAGAGCACACCCAAGGTAACACACACACATCACCAACAATCTAGACTACATCAGACAGAGAGCGAGCACACCCAAGGTAACACACACACCACCAACAATCTAGACTACATCATCAGACAGAGAGCACACCCAAGGTAACACACACACCACCAACAACCTAGACTACATCATCAGACAGAGAGAGAGCACACCCAAGGTCACACACACACATCACCAACAACCTAGACTACATCAGACAGAGAGAGAGCACACCCAAGGTAACACACACACATCACCAACAACCTAGACTACATCAGACAGAGAGCGAGCACACCCAAGGTAACACACACACATCACCAACAATCTAGACTACATAATCAGACAGAGAGAGAGCACACCCAAGGTAACACACACACATCACCAACAATCTAGACTACATCAGACAGAGAGAGAGCACACCCAAGGTAACACACACACATCACCAACAACCTAGACTACATCATCAGACAGAGAGAGAGCACACCCAAGGTAACACACACACATCACCAACAATCTAGACTACATAATCAGACAGAGAGAGAGCACACCCAAGGTAACACACACACATCACCAACAATCTAGACTACATCAGACAGACAGAGAGCACACCCAAGGTAACACACACACATCACCAACAATCTAGACTACATCAGACAGAGAGCGAGCACACCCAAGGTAACACACACACCACCAACAATCTAGACTACATCATCAGACAGAGAGCACACCCAAGGTAACACACACACCACCAACAACCTAGACTACATCATCAGACAGAGAGAGAGCACACCCAAGGTCACACACACACATCACCAACAACCTAGACTACATCAGACAGAGAGAGAGCACACCCAAGGTAACACACACACATCACCAACAACCTAGACTACATCAGACAGAGAGCGAGCACACCCAAGGTAACACACACACCACCAACAACCTAGACTACATCATCAGACAGAGAGAGAGCACACCCAAGGTCACACACACACATCACCAACAATCTAGACTACATCATCAGACAGAGAGCGAGCACACCCAAGGTAACACACACACCACCAACAACCTAGACTACATCAGACAGAGAGCGAGCACACCCAAGGTAACACACACACCACCAACAACCTAGACTACATCATCAGACAGAGAGAGAGCACACCCAAGGTCACACACACACATCACCAACAATCTAGACTACATCATCAGACAGAGAGCGAGCACACCCAAGGTAACACACACACCACCAACAACCTAGACTACATCATCAGACAGAGAGAGAGCACACCCAAGGTCACACACACACATCACCAACAATCTAGACTACATCATCAGACAGAGAGCGAGCACACCCAAGGTAACACACACACACCACCAACAACCTAGACTACATCATCAGACAGAGAGAGAGCACACCCAAGGTAACACACACACACATCACCAACAACCTAGACTACATCAGACAGAGAGCGAGCACACCCAAGGTCACACACACACATCACCAACAACCTAGACTACATCATCAGACAGAGAGCGAGCACACCCAAGGTAACACACACACACCACCAACAACCTAGACTACATCATCAGACAGAGAGAGAGCACACCCAAGGTAACACACACACATCACCAACAACCTAGACTACATCAGACAGAGAGCGAGCACACCCAAGGTAACACACACACATCACCAACAATCTAGACTACATCATCAGACAGAGAGAGAGCACACCCAAGGTCACACACACACATCACCAACAACCTAGACTACATCAGACAGAGAGAGAGCACGCCCAAGGTAACACACACACACCACCAACAACCTAGACTACATCAGACAGAGAGCACACCCAAGGTAACACACACACCACCAACAACCTAGACTACATCAGACAGAGAGCGAGCACGCCAAAGGCCACACACACCATGGTCATGTGGAAGAACAATTATGGAAAAGCATGCTAATTTAATTTAACCCCCTAATTTAACCCCCTGCAGTTGTATCTATCTATCTACATCAGACTTAAATATTAACACCAGTCTTCTCTGTCTTAGAACACAAAACTCCAGGCCTATCTTAAACCCCTCTGAGACCCGGTCCAGATGGCCTCATGATCAAAGCCGTTAAGCCCTCCCTACCCCACTATCACCAACAGAGAGCCCAGAGGGGTCTCCGGGCCAACAAAAGGCAAATTGAGGCCATATTAGCGTACCATTCACACATGCTTGTAACCCTTAGCACCCAGTGCAGCCATCTCTTTCCCAATGCCATTTAAATGATGTCACTTTGCACTACTCACACTTTAGTGCTCACAAGTAGATTTAAGTCAAAACTGTAACTAGGCCACTCAGTGAATGTTCCTGTCTCTTTTTGGTAAGCAACTCCAGTGTAGAGTTGGCCTTGTGTTTTTAGGTTATTGTCCTGCTGAAATGGGAATTAATCTCCCAGTGTCTGGTGGAATGCAGACTGAATAACTTGTAAGTCGCTCTGGATAAGAGCGTCTGCTAAATGACTTAAATGTAAATGTAAATGAATAAGGTTTTCCTCTAGGATTTTGCCTGTGCTTAGGTCTACTCCATTTCTTTTTTTTATCCTGAAAAACAACCCAGTTCTTAATGATTACAAGCATAGCCATAACATGATGCAGCCACCGCTGTGCTCGGAAATATAGAGTAATAGAAATATCACTTTGTATTCAGGACAATTTTTTCTGGTATTCCTTTTTAAAAATATTTTTTTAACCTTTATTTAACTAGGCAAGTCAGTTAAACTAATTCTTATTTTCAATGACGGCCTACCGGGGAACAGTGGGTTAACTGCCTTGTTCAGGGGCAGAATGACAGATTTTTACCTTGTCAGTGTCACGAGAATTTCTAGTTCCAATGATATTAACTCAAAACTCACTATATACTTTGACCAATTCCCCGTGGGTTGTAAGGCCCCGGTTAATAGAAGAATTTGACAAAGTCCCAGAAGTCTGCAAAAGGCAAGTTCTTTATTCAGAGAGCTCTGAAAATCATACAAGGACATAGCCTTTTATACCTCACATTTGGTCATACCATATACCATACCCCTTATAAATGCCCCTCTTCTTTAACACTGTCAATGCTATTTACAAGTCTTCTCCAACACATACATTGCTTATCATATCCTGCAACATGTTACATCATCTACTGCAAGCCTAACTGTTTCTCCCCTTTCTGGGTGTGGGAGACCTCCTTCCTATTATCAGTTTCACAGTGGTCACAAGCTGTCTGTCACTATTTCCTATGCACACACTCTCGCCTACATTGCTAAATAGTAAAGTCTTAATTTGTCCTATGCACACACATGAGAGAATTCTAGTCTTATAATTCTGATACATTTCACTCAATTATACAGTGACCGGGTGGAATACTCTAGTCATTACCTTAAACATATAATTTCCTTATCAGTCAGCTCGGGGATTCGATCTTGCAACCTTTTTGTTACTAGTCCAACGCTCTAACCACTAGGTTACTTTAGTGCCTTGTTGCAAACAGGATTCATGTTTTGGAATATTTTTATTCTGTAAATGCTTGCTTTTCATTGTGTCAATTAGGTTAGTATTGTGGAGTAACTACAATGTTGATCCATCCTCAATTATCCTATCACAGCCACTAACTGTTTTCAAGTCACCGTTGATGAACCGTGGCTTTAGACACTGGTATGTGGAGGAGATTAATTACATACTATGTTGTTTAATTAGACATACTATGCAATTTTTGTACTTGTCCATTGTTATATGCTGGTATTTTTTGCTTGTTTGACTTAGTAATAAATCTGAGCGTACAGATTTATGTGCCGTTTAAGTGTGACTGCGGTTTGTGACCTCTGTTTACGATCGGCAGGATTTTAGCTATGTGGGAATTACAGGGAATGGTGGCGATATCGGCTATCTTGATCTGCACAGATGAGCTAATTTACTTTTTACAATTCTGTTCCCCGGGCCCTGTTTCTGCACATCTGCTAACTGTCACACGGATAAGAGGATGTACTTTCTGTAAAAGGAGAGAGAACTCTGTTCGTTGGGATTTTCAACTCTGAGCTATTTGAGTGATTGTCGAATTGTTCCATTTTTGCTAAAATCATCTCGTCTCTTCTTTTAGTTAGAATTCCACCACAGGTGTTAGCCAAAGGCAAACCTCGGAGAGAACCATAATGCCTATACACATCCAGTCAAAACATCACATTATGAAGTGAACACAGCAATTAGATGTTGCCTTTTTAAATGAAGTTGTGTGTTGACTAGCCTATTTGTTGGTGTGTGTATTTACGCCTACGTGTGTGTGTGTGTGTGTGTGTGTGTGTGTGTGTGTGTGTCTCCCAGGTGGTGTGTAAGTACCTGGAGGATCCAGTGCTGTTTGAGAGGGAGGAGGTGGGGATGGTGAAGTTTGATATTCGCTACGTGCTGCTGCTGCGCTCCGTTCAGCCTCTACGTCTCTACTCCTACAACGTGTTCTGGCTGCGCTTCGCCAACAGGTTAGACTTCCCATCAACTGCTGCAGGAAGTGGCGCTTCCTTGCGACACTCGTTTGTCCATGTTTGTCATGCTGGCGGTCACCACAAAATGCTGGTCCATACTGGGTTTCTTTCTTCCCAGTAGGAAACCAATAAATCACCTTTTATTTATCACAGGCGACAAATACAACTGGTGTCGACTTTACAGTGAAATGCTCGTTTACGAACCTTTCCCAACGATGCGGAGTAAAAGTATATAAAATATGCACACAAATGGAGCTACATACAGGGAGTACCAGTACCAGATCAATGGTACTGACTAGACATCAGGATAGATAATAATGAGGTAGATATGTACATGAAGGCAGGGTAAAGTGTCACGAACCGGCTCAGAGCCCGTAACAAAAGGGAGACCACGTGGAGATAAGGAGTAACAAAATATATTTATTAGATAAAGAAACTAGGTATAATATACAATGGTGTGTGTAATCAGTAATCAGTAGTGTAAGTGAATGTCTTGCATGCATGAATGTGATAATGCAGGGTGTTGAAAGATGCTAAAACAAACAACCAAAAAACACCATGAAACATAACCGAATCTATCAAGGTGTCTACATGGAGAGAGTTTCCTCCATGAACGGGGAAGTGGTGCATTTATCCTGGAAGACACCGGGCCCAGGTGTTTCCCATGTATCTGATGACCCTCCCAACTCCGCCCACCGACATCCTAATAAGGAAACAAGAACAAAGAGAAAATACGGCAGACAGAGTGGGAGGGTCGTCACATTCCCCCCCCCCATAAAACCGGGGACCAACAAGGAGCCCCGGAACAACATACCAGCCTCTGCGTCCCAAATTGATGAGGGATTACGTGCACACTTCTGGTTTACCCGCAGCCAACCTCCTCAGACCTCAGCATCCTTTGCGCCCGGGAAGCACTATTTAAGAGGAAAGAAGAGTCCCCAGACCTCAGCAACCTTAGTGCATAGGAAGCAACATTTAAGAGGAAACACTCCCCAGACCTCAGCAACCTTAGTGCATAGGAAGCAACATTTAAGAGGAAAGACTCCCCAGACCTCAGCAACCTTAGTGCATAGGAAGCAACATTTAAGAGGAAAGAAGAATACAAGACCAGGAGGGAACAGACAGTAAAGACAGAACCAGACAATACAACCATTCAAGAACAGGGCGCACGAGACCACATCAGCTACAAACTCCAACGGAAAGAACCAGGTCCTTAATTTTTTAACAATTCCCAACGATTCATAGCCACTTCCCAACGTAACAGACTACTCATTTCAATCTACCCTGCAATATACCATCGTCAGGGACCAGGCACCTCTTCCTCCTCATGCACAAATCTAGCATGA